>NC_051163.1:68778597-68816099 GCF_013339745.2 Dermacentor silvarum
TTCAGACCTCGCAGTTAGAATAGCAGGAAGCTTCGCTGTGCCTAAGCTTTGCGCGACCGAGTGCAAACTTGTCTGATTTTTTTACCAGGCCGTCCGTGGAGTAACCCTAACAAAACTGTGTTTAACAAGAACCTGAACCGGAACCTACAGGTAAAGCTAAAGGTATCAGTGGAACTCAGAAAGCTGCAGCGGGTATGCTTAGGATCGCTGCTTGCTTCTGCAGGTGTTTGGAAACTAAGGGTTCGGTCTAACAAGTTGTGTACGTCAACCTCTCGCTACTTTTATGACTGCTTATGACAGCATCGCAGTAGGATTGCGCAGCCTGTGATAGCCTAGGTGTTGCGTGGTAAACCTCACAAATATTTTAAGGAGATTCCCTCACACACATTAAAAGTAAATATGCGAGTTTAATTGTTTTTCTATGAACATAAGGAAGGTCAGGACCGGTATTCCTGAAAAAGGTCTTGTATGAAAAGCAAGTTCACTGCTACCAATGAATATAAATAGTTTGATCTTTACTCCTTTACTCCAGAGAACACTTATGTGCCCACGATTAATAGATCTATTTGTTGGTAAACTAGATATGTTCTGTAGTAAAATCTTGCTGCTGACGCTTGAGCTTGTTTTGTGACTAATCCTTTCTAAATTTTGTTTTTCTGTCTTGCAGCAAGGTTCGCTATCGGAGTGGCGAACAAAACACTGAGAAATGATAAGCCCCGGGTTCCTCTAAGGTTGAGAGGAGTGATGCTAGGAGCTGGGTTCCTGTTCCCGCTTTTAAAAATAATCGACTCCACCGATTACCTCTATTCTTCTGGACTGCTTGACGAACGTGGCCGACACGCCTTCGCTGCCAGATTCCAAGAAATCAATGCCCTTGTAACGGAAAAAAATTATACAGCCGCCACTGCACTCCTCATCAACACTGTCATGAACATTGGTGGCATAGACAGACAAACATTATTCCAAACCCTCACCGGCTTTAAGCACCACGGAAGCATCGCAAAGGCAGAGAGGAACATAGATGTGGCCGCTTATTACACTTACGCAAACAGCTCCGTTTTCAAGAACATAATTCACGTCAGCACATCCAGGGTTCTCGATATCATGAGACCTGAAGTGATAAAGGCACTAGTTGTATATGATGCCTTCCAGGACCTCCAATATTCTGTAGAATATGTCCTGAATAGGACACATGTCCTATTTTATACGGGGCAGTTCGACGCCCTTTTTCCCGAAATGAATATGGAAAAGTGTTTCAGGCAGCTTCGTTGGCGTGGGTCTGAGCTGTTCAAGGACGCGAAACGTGTGTTTTGGCACCGAGAGAATGATACTTCGTTGGAGCTCTTCGGTTACGAGAGGAGAGCCGGTGCACTAACGTATGCCAATGTGCTCTTTGGGGGCCACTACGTTTCTTTGGATCGTTCCTTTGCTGTCGGTGATTTGTATCGCCGGTTTCTTGCCTCTCATAATAAGCCTTATCCAACTACCACTCAAATGCCTGCGTGCTAAACAGCACTTACAGCCATCGTGAAACCTTACCAAACCAAAGTGACGCTGTATAAGCGTCTTGAATGATCGCCTTCGACTGCAGATATAAATATTTTAACTGATGATAATTGCACTTAGCTTTTATGGGCCGCACATTCAATCTTCAGCATGTCTGCCTTTACACCAATTGTCTTGCTGATGCAGCTCGCACTTCTTTTCACAACGTGGCGAAACCATATCAGCCTTATCTATTAAATTTCGCTGCGGCTATGATTTGTTTAGGTTTGTCTTCGGGCACAGCTATTGCGACACTATCATTCCTTCAAGTTTTACGCATCCATCTCGGCATCTACGATTCAGCCAGGTCGGTTATCGTAAGGATACCATTCGTCCGAGTCGCAACATGTTCACATACTTGGGCACGAAATGTAGTCGTACTACTATACGTTGTTAATGACAGGAAGTAGGGCATTTGATCCTTCCTTGCGGCCGTCTTGTGATCATCATTAGTAATCAAGGGGAAGTGTGGGAGCTTCCAGGAAGTTGCGTGAATGCTGAGCACTGACCTCTACTGCGCATAATACAAGAAGACAAGAATAAAATTTTGATCAAAGCACATTGGATGTTTTGTAGCTGTAATGCTTTTGGGCTGCTGCATGAACGCATCTCAAAATTCCTTTTGGGAACACCTTGTCAAGAACGTCTTGTTATTGAGTGACAAGTTACATACAATCAGTGTGCATGAAAATTACAATATTTATTGCTCCCAAAGGCTTCAAATACAAAATGATATGTCATGCAACAGTGTAAAACACTGCAACAAATAGAAATAAATACCTCCAAAGTAGCTTTCGAATTTATACGTTATGCTATTGCGAACAATATAAACAGCAGCACAAAACTTTTGTGGGCTTACTTGACATAAGAACAGAGCTAAGCACATCCCCCGTCTATTGGGCAATATTTTTAGTATTACATTGTCTCCCGACCTGTGTCTCACTAACTATTTACTAATGAAGGTATTTACATCCTTAGATGTTTTATTGTTCAGTCTTAATTACTTTAGTTTCTTTGTATTTGTTAAATCTTTTTTATCTCAAACTCTGAACTTTTGAGAAGGCATGTAATATTAGGACTATACGGCCGCCGCATTTCGATGGGGGAGAAATGCGAAAACACCCGTGTACTTAGATTTAGGTGCACGTTAAAGAACCCCAGGTGGTCCAAATTTCCGGACTCCCCCACTACGGCGTGCCTCATAATCAGATCATGGTTTTGGCATGTAAAACCCATACTTTTTTTTATATTCGGACTATATACTTTCATTTCAAATTGGCACTTTTTATACTTGACAAGACGCCTCTTCATAAAATTCTGTTTCTTACCCCCTTCGTGTTTTTTTAATTGCATATTATCTGTTGGGCTTTTTGGTTGGCCTTTTTCGATATCTTGAAAGCTTTTTTTTTTCCTTATGTCCAGTTTTCTCGGAAAACTAAAGCCCCTCGGGTTGACAATGTCCGCTTACACGTAAAGGCTGTCTGGACGTGAAGTTGCCAACCTTATATATATATATATATATACCCCTGCCGCAAAGGGGGCGCCATCCACCAACGAGGTGGCCCGCCAGCCCGTCTACGAGGCGGCGTTCGACTCACGTCTCAAGCAGCGAGAACCCGACCAGGGCCTGGACCGAATGATGCAGAGCCCTGTCCCACTCATCTCTGGGCTGCAGCAGCAGCCGCTTGAAGGCCCCCTCCACCCGGTGCCGTCCTCGTGCTCGTCTTCGGAAGTTTCACTTGTACCGGGTCGCAGGGGAGGCATCACGGGGCAGCCTTCACTGCGGGATGCCGGTTGCCCGGGGCCACCACCGCACCAGGGGAGCAGTCGCAGCACTTCGGTGTCTTCCAGTTTTCAGCTGCAACCAACGCCAACACCTCGTGGTTCCAGCGGCAGTGACGGTGGCCGTCCTTCAGTTCTGATTCCTGCTACAGGATATCAGGGTTTGGCGTTCAAACAAGCGTCAGCGGCTGACAAGACCATTTGCCAGAATGACCCATTACCACGGTCCTCTATTTTCGAGAACACCCCTGCTGCCCCTATCGGTGCTATCGCCGTTAAGCGCAACATCCACGCAGGAGTGAAGGTGCGCCATTCAGAGTCAGTGCGGCGCCCAAGGCATGGTGGCCACCGCAACAAGGCGGAGCCGATGGCCCTGGCACCCGTGCTGCTCAATATGTTCAGGTCTGCATTATCGGACAATGTGTGGTCATCCTTTTCCAAGAACAGTCGGCAAGGCCTACGACCAGCGCGCAACAGCCAGTGCCGCCCACCAGAGAAGCTGGTTGCGCGCTGGATGGCTCAGCAACGACGACCTCACAGCCTGGACAAGTTTCTTTGTTGCAAGCGCGCCGGAAACTCAGTTGCAGCGTGGCCGAGTGTAAAGACGAATTGAACTTGGCCGCGAGTGCTCGCAAGGCGGGCGCTGGAGCGCTGGAAGAAAAAGACGACGAGCGGAGAATAGAACAGCTGGCCAGTGAACGGGTGCTGTGTCTCTGTGTCTCATTCATTACAATATATATATATATATATATATATATATATTTGATATTTATTTATTTGATAGTACCTCACAGGCCCCGTAAGAGGCATAGGGTGAGGGGGGGGGGGGCATACAGTACAATTCAATATATATATATATAGCCTCAGCATTGAGCAAAGCTTTCCACAAGGTGACTTATTTTAGTCAGGGCAATGGCTTTCCTTGGCACCACTTTTATAGCACGTCTCTCCCTGGGGCGCAGTTTATTAGCCTGTACGAAAGACTAACGTAAAGGCTCCCATACCGGAAGCTCCAATAGGAGATACTAAACATTATTCTTTCTTTTAAACTTTCGTTTCTGTGGATGGTGTGTCCATGAGTTTTAAACAACAGTGTCATGATTATCTCCGACCAGGCAAGGTTTTGTTAAGGCCTAGGTATCGTTCTCCCACTTTGAACCAGTTCAGTCACTTTTGTACGACAAAGACGTCTCTCTTTTTCTGAAGTAAGCAGATCGTGATTAGTTAGAAGATCCTTCTCCTGCATTTTTTGTTT
This sequence comes from Dermacentor silvarum, assembly GCF_013339745.2. NCBI lineage: Eukaryota > Metazoa > Arthropoda > Arachnida > Ixodida > Ixodidae > Dermacentor > Dermacentor silvarum. The sequence goes on from NC_051163.1 coordinate 68,783,180, forward strand.
CATTTAGCGTTGACATGCAGTTTATTGCTGCTTTATCGACTGCTTCGGCGCGTTTTGCATGCGGCAGATGCGAATGCTTTGCTCCTTGCGTGAGCCTTGGTTACCTTTCTTTTTTTTTTTTTGTAGCTGAGATAGACTTCTGCCGTATGACTTGATAATACGAGTATGAATTGAGCGCTCACGTGAAATAAACATATTCTGGAAGGTCAGCTCTTGTCTCTGTCTGTGCCTGATAGATGCGATGGTTCTGTGTGAGACTTGATAAAGAGGTTTAGCAAGCTTATTCGTGTGGTTTTGGCAACCGTGCAACAGTTATGAGGCATGAGAAGTGAGGTGGGCAAGTAAAATAAAAAGGTGTTGCTGAAAATCGCCAATTATTTACATTACAAAAGTAGACGATTTAGTTTATTTTACAATACTCTCAGGTAAGCATGTATTAACATTAAGTAATTATTAACTCAATAAAAGTGCGAGTGTACGAACAATTAACCACAGTATTTTCGTTCATGAGTTGCATCTGAAGAGTGCTACGTTTCCGGTCACGTAGACGTCCTTCGAGCAGAAAATACTTTTCATGACCTAAGTGAAGACATGCTTCTCAATCGAATACAGTTGATTTTGCCACAGGTTGGTCCTTCTTTTTCCCCAACCGTATTTTTATCTGTGTGTACCGCTGCCGCTGCTGCCAAATTGTGTGCTGCCAAATTGCACGCTGTTTGCAAAATGCCGACGAATGCTGAGTTGGCAAAAGAAATGGACACTTTACGTGCTGAGGTTGCTGCGATGCGTGACAGTCTTAACATGTTCAATGAACTTTTCGAGACCGTTAAGAAGCAGAATACCGACCTTGCTGTTGAAAACTCGGCTCTGAAAGATGAAAATGGCCAGCTTGGCACGCAGGGTTTCTGAACTGGAACAGTACTCCCGACTAAATAACGTAGAAATAAAAGGTGTCCCTGCAACCAAAGGTGAAAGCTGTCTTGCGGTTGTTCAGTGTATGGGTGATGCTATAGGATGCAAAATCGCACCTCAGGATGTCGATACTGCGCATCGTGTACCAGCCAAAAAAGAAACAAATATTATTGCACGCTTCTGCTCCCGAGAAAAAAAAAACTGAGTTCGTGAAAAAGGCACGCAAGGCTCGCTTGACCACTGCGACCCTTGGGTTTCCACAAAAGGATCAGAGGCCCTTATATGTAAACGATCATCTCACGCAAGAAAGGAAGCGGCTGTTCGCACAAGCTCTTGAACTGAAAAATGCAAAAGGCTGGAAACACCTCTGGACAGACCACTGCGTAATCAAGGCCAGAAGGACAGATGAAAGCCGTGTCTACCGTATCTCTAGTGCGGGTGATCTTGCTGTTTTCACCTAGCTTTCTAGTGTTTGCGGCGGCGTATATTAACATTCGCAAGCATGCTTTCTTGTCTGCATCTTAAAAAATATTTCAGTGATGAAAGTCCAAAGTTAACGCTGATACATTTTAATATTCGTAGTCTACGAAAAAACTATGACAGCCTCATTGCATTTCTTTCGGTAACTAATGATAACTTCTCTTTTATCTGTCTATCTGAAACATGGTTGTCACTGGAGGATAGAAATTTATATGCGCTACCAGATTACAATGCAGAATACTGCTATCGTGCTACGCCACGTGGCGGCGGATCTGCAATATTTATTAAATCGTCATTGCCATACAAACGCCGCAATGATCGTGCCTTTTCTAATTTGCTCTGTGAGTCTATATGGTTAGAATTGGATCAGAGTATTTTTTGAATTGATGGCCGGAACACAGTGTTAGCGTGCATTTATCGCTCACCATCATCGTCATACTCTGAATTTTGTCGACAGTTTGAAAAGTTGTTGCACACTGTTACGAACGAAAACAAAAATGTCATCTGCGGAGAGATCAACATAAACATTATCGACCCTAATATTCCATCACGTTCTGATTATCTCGGGTGTTTCCTCAGCTATGGCCTTGCTTCTTTAATTACTTCTCCAACTAGATTTGACATGACAGGATCTAATACGTTAATTGATCAGCAATTAACCAACATTAGTACAGATTTTACAGCAGGAGTCATCGAGCACAGCATAACCAACCACTACCCTATATTCCTGACTTTAGGTACAGAAACTTCTAAATCGACTGAAAAGAAGGAGAAAGTATACTTTAACTCCCAGAAATTTATTTCTATCATACAGTCAAATTACTGGACCGCCGTATTATGTGAATCATGCGCTGAAGAGGCTTATCAGGTGTTTTTGGCTGAAATTACTCGCTGCATTCACGAATGCACTACTACATTTACCATAACTCGCTTTTTTAGTTCCCCTCGAAAACCTTGGGTCACGATGACGCTACTTAGATGTATCTTGAAGAAAAATTGGCTCCACAAAACGGTAATTTGTGAGCCATTTAACTGTGAACTTAAGTCTCGTTTCAAGAAATATTCTAACACACTTGCAGCCACACTTAAATGTGCGAAACGAGATTACTTTCAGAACAAGATCTTGGATAATGGCAATAATACGAGGCGCAACTGGCAGGTTATCAACGAATTCTTAAATAATAAATGTCGTGAGCATTTACCTAAAATAAAAACTGACACACAAACATACTGTCATCCAGCTGATATCGCGAATGCCTTCAGTGAGCATTTCAGTAGTAGTTGCGATTCTCAAGCAGATCCCCCATTACCGACATTGTCTCGTCATCTTCATTCTTTCTACTTGCGATCTACGACTGCAAAGGAAGTTCTTCATGTTATATCTTCGCTTAGGTCTACTGGACCTGGCCTAGACTCTGTTCACCCATCTCGTATCAAGTTAGTCTCTAATGAACTGTCTCCTATCATAGTAGATATTGTTAACAAAATGTTTAAAGCAGGCATATTCCCCAATTCTCTGAAAGTTGGTAAAGTAAGACCTGTTTACAAAAAAGGCGATCGCGAACGTTTGAATAACTACAGGCCTATTTGTATTCTTTCATTTTTTAGTAAAATAATTGAACGACTAGTTCATACACGTTTATCATCCTATCTAGCAAAATTTAGTCTACTCTCACCTAAACAGTATGGCTTTCGGCAGGGTTGCTCAACCGAGCTTGCGCTTCTAACCTTCACCGATAAAGTCAAAAAGGCAATCGACCAAGGCTTGCTGGTTGGAAGTGTATTTATAGATGTAACGAAAGCTTTTGACACCATTAATCACCAAATTCTTATACATAAACTTGTATCTTACGGCGATAACTGGCCCACCACTTCAGTTTATTTCTAGCTATCTAACCAATCGTACTCAAGTTGTTCAGATTGACGGCAAATTCTCATCTGCTAAGAACATAAATCAAGGCGTTCCTTAGGGCCCGCTACTGTTTCTACTATTTATTAACGACCTACCTAACGTTTTTACAACTACCGACTGTATATTATATGCAGACGACACGACTATTTTTACTTGCGCTAATAATGTCGACGAGCTACATCGAAATGTAAACGTTGATCTGCATAACAGTAACTTCCTGGTGTCGAACGAACATGTTGTGCATCAGTCAGCTAAAAACGGTTTTTATGGTTTTTCATTCCTTCCCGACACTAATTTCGAAATCTATATCTGTATGTCTCGACAACAACCTAATACCAATATCTGATAGCACAAAGTTTCTAGGCGTAGTTTTAGACAGGCACCTGAAATTCAATCTTCATGCGCAGTCGCTTGTCCGTAAGATTTCTTTTGGAATACGCGCCATAATCAAAACCCGCTCATATTTTCAGCCACACATTATCCATTCCCTTTATCATGCACACCATTCACAGTCATTTATCTTACTGCATATCAGCGTGGGGTAACACATACCTCGCACACCTCAGCCACCTTCAACGCCTGCAAAATCAGGCGCTTCGACTCATGACTTTCAGCCATTTCCAATCCAATGCAACGCCACTTTATTGCAGTTTAAACATTCATCCTGTTCATCAGCTCTTTCAGTTATAGTTAACAATCGTGATATATAAGTTATTTCGTAATATTGCACATATAGATGGCTTTGTCATTGAAACTTTTGTAAATACTAACGTTACTAGGTTCTCTGAACTTGAAAACCGCCTTTTACCTAAAGTGCGCACCAACTATGGTAAGTTAACTACCACATTTGCGGGAATCAAACTGTGGAATTATATTCACATACCATTAAATCATCACCCACAGTACATATATTCAAGAACCAAGTTCAGAAATATTTTTTACAACAACTCTCTTCATTCTAACAACAGACTTTTGTGATTGTAATATTAATAATTGACGTAGCGATAATACTACATGGTATATTACCCCCATTTTTATGGCATTGTAAACTTGAATTGCTTGTTTATTACAGAAGTCTTCTTTGCCATTTTTATGTCTTACTAAACAGCCTTATATTCTTGTTTTTCGCACTATTCCTTATTTTTTTAATTGTTTGTAAAATCACCGTAACCTATGCTTGATCTATATCTCGTTTTTTTTTTCATTTTGTTCATGTATGGGAGTCCCCCTGACAGTTTTTAACTTTGGGACTCCCTGTGTATGTACTAATTATCTATGCACTTCTCTGTAAAACTGACATCGTTGATGAAGTAAACTTGAAACTTGAAATACAATGTCATCTATGTATAGGGCAATCTGGACTATTCAGGGGCGCAGAAGGAGAATGTTATGAAGAGGCCGCCTACCTCGCGCCTCCGCCCATTGTGCCTTCCGGTACGCAGCTCGTTACATGATCTGTTTTCTTGAGCACAACGTAGTAAAAACTGTCTCTATCACCCGAAGGGCGATAGAGACAGTTTCTTCGCCCGAAGGGCGAAAAATTGACTCCGACAGCCAGGTATAGCGGTAGCTCCTTGGATAGTGTACCAACTATACGAGGGTACGACAAGTTGTCGCGACGCAGCACATCTCACAACTGTTGCTGGGCAGACGGAACAATGACCTGGCAGCTACCAGGCGTGTCAGAACGTTCACGTGATGAGCACCGTAGCCGGTGGCGTTGCAGACGCCGGACCTCGAAGGTGCACAACATGCAAATTCATTTTCAGATCAACGGAAAACCATCGTCGTGAGTAGGTACCCTGCGGAATATTAGATAACGTTAACTCGATGAGCACTGTCTTTCCTGCTCGCAGACAAGTGCATAGCACAAAAGCAGCTCAGCAAGAACGCTAGTGTGCTTATAGCAGGCGTGCGCACAACGCTCTTACCAGCTGCAGAAGGCAGAACGCTGTCTTCGCTCCTTCACATGCAGAGACGATTGAGCAGGAGCGTTGGGGGTGCGCCCACTTCGTCATTCTTGCAGCCGAACGCACTCGTGTTTCCGGAGAACTTCTGGAGCACTGTGCGGCCGTCCTCGCCTGGACTAACCTGAAGACTCAATTGAGCCTCCTAGACCAGGCGCAGTGGCCACTGAAATCCAAGACTGAGGACCCACTCACCTCCCCAATAACCATATTTTTCCTCAATACAAGTTCTTTATCTCTCTGTCTCTCTCTCTCTCTGACCCTCGACGCGCGAGCGGTGCAAGCGCCTGTCAATAGCGGTAGAGCTCGATGACGGCAGCAGCATTGGCGACAGCGCGAACTCGCCTCGAGCATCCGTATAATTACTATCGTAACAAAAGATCATATTTAGGTTAGTAAGGCATTCAAAATACTGGCCAGTACAACCGTTTCGAAACAAGAGAAGCTTTCCCGTGAAGCCATTGTTCCCCAAAGATGACCTGTTTCTTTTCTTTTTTTTTTTTTTTTCAGCGCGTCTTTGGTGGTGGTGGTGGTGGTGGTGGTGGTGGCGGTGGTGGCGGCGGCGGCGGCGGTGGTGGTGGTGGCGGTGGTGGTGGTGGTGGTGGTGGTGGTAAAACTTTATTTCCCAAAGTAGGTGTCTGAAGGACTTCCTTGAGAACATTTTTTTTAAGAGACGTGAAGCATTAGTGAACGGAATTCGCAGCACACCACCTTCCATCCTCGCCCAAGTTAACGTGAAGTTTTCCTTGCCTATTATCCCGGGGTTTCGCCTGGGCTGGTTTGTCGATCGGTCCCTGTTCGGGTTCTCGCCGAGTAGATTTATCTTCACATTGAAAATAAAAGAAGACAATTCTTGAATAACCCTTAAGACTCACTTATGGGAATGTGAAAGCATTACAGTCGCTTTGGCACGAACTATGATCAGACTTTGCTGATCATAGCAAACGCTGACCAATGAAATCCGAAGAGCAAGTGACGCGCGGGAAGCAGCGCGCTCACTTTTTACACTCAGGCTCCGCTTCCTGCCCATGGCGGCGCCGTCACGTGCCCCATGACGCACGCACTAGGCCACACTTTTAGTCAGGCAGATGGCTGTGACGTCACGTGTGCAATGACGCACGCACTAGGCACACCTTTTGTCATTCAGAACCAAGGAGCCGCCGTGGCGTCGGGAAAGTGTGTTAGTCTCGCATCGCGGCGGTCTGGGCCGATTCGCACCCAGACCGAAACTTACATTTTCTTTTCAAAGTCATCAATTTACAGGAACCCCCTGAGAAATTCGACGTCAATCCGAGCCCTTTTGGCGCGTTTTTATTCTTCGCGCCGTCGGCCATTTTTAGCAGAATCGCTCAGTCAAGCCGCGGACGACGACACTGTATTTTCGTGTAACGGGGCGTAGAATGCTTTTGGCATTAAAACAAGAAAAGCGTCCTGCGCTTGAAAAGCGTCCACGGCGGAAACCTCTCTGGCAACCTGTGAGATTTGCTCATAGTCGCTCAATTAACGTTTTTCGCAGTCAACTCGGGTAGCATTCTTATCTTTTATGCTTCTACCAGTGATGCTTCTCTTGCAACGGACCCTTTTAAATGTGTTTACAGCACACAAGTCCTTTTGCGGCTTTCTTTTTTTCTTTTTGCGAAGTTATTGTTTTCCGGCAGTCATTTATTTAGCATTTTTGAAAGCTCCATTTCATACAGCAATCATTACTTCCTGTAATATTGGTTTGCAATCAGGCTCTAAAAACATTTAGATCACGCGAAACCTATACACGCAAAACAGCCACACGGCTGGCCACTCGAGGCACTTTGCGTGTATTCGCGGGTATCCGTCACGTTCGGAAAACACATTTATCTAGCACGTATTGAACAACAGAAAGCTGTATCGGGAGTTTCTCATGTTGCACTACAATTTTCTCACTGACACTTTTCATATAGCTATAATAATGAAAATTTTGATTACTTACCAGTAATTATCGAATTAGGCGGAATGCAAGAAATAATCTGAGTATCTCCAAGCAACGGCAAACAACATTACCTTGGTTCTGTTCAGCTACGTAGCATTTGCATGTTTTTAGAGTTTGGTCCAAGTTGAGAGGAACACCCTGTCGAAGCAAACATACCAGATTTAGCGTCTAGATTTCAGCTGCTTACAGTCAAAACGTTTTCTAGAACATACGAACGTGTTTCTTGGAGAAATTATTCGGTGTTTGTCGTACAGCAGGCACTAATTTACCGTGAAGCTATCGATGAATAAGGTTCTATATGTTTTCCATGTCCGTCAACAGATCTGCATGTGCAAAAACTCAGCTCACGAATTTGATGCAAAATCGCTTCATTCTGTGCAAAATCTGGTACGTCTCATCACTTCGATATGCATTTTCAGTAGGTTAGTTATCAATAGGCAGCATTTCCGAGATCAGTAGACTCTAAGGTAGATAATAAGAGTTCCTCAAAGATTTTGCCGCTGTGCAACCTACGTCGACCATGTGTACGTTCGCACCGCCCTCCCTTTGTCATCGTTCCAAGCGCTTGCGTGCCTGGTTTCTTTCCGCTCTCCCAGCGTGGCGGTCCCGTAGCGCGTTTCTAGTTTCATCCAGCTCCCCGAGGAAGCGGTAGTCTTCCACGCGAATATATGCCGCCGATCAAGACCCCCGATGAAAATAAAAGTGTGTGGGCGTGTGTCTTCCTCCGGGATGAACGCCGTCACCACTCAAGAGAAATCAAATTTTCTCATACCTTTGATCTAAATTATGTGTCACCTCTATGTCACCTCTATGTCGTATTACCAGTGATGGATTACCATCTCTGTAATCCAAGCCAACGCCTACTTGCTCTTTGAGATGATCGCCATGTATTGACGATGATTATGATTTACAGACGCCTACCCATAACGGGGGATCGGTCAAAACGCGGCCAGTACATCTAACGTAAATATGAAGAGATGAAGCTATAAAAGCCAATACAAGAGTTGCCCCATTGCGTAGCACGGGTGCTCGCGTGCCAGTTTTTTGTGCGCCTAAGACACAGCAATCAAGTGGTAAAATTTCGACAATTCCATCACCCACTTCACGAAAGAAAATCCACGGATAAAGGAATTAAAAAAAGAAAAGTTTCCATATTGTGCGTTGCATCTGGAGTTTTTTTATCATAATAATTCCTCTTTTTCAATATTTTCAGTTCCCGTACCCTCCATTTATGCATTCGTGCCTGCTTTTAAACTTCGTGCCAGAGGGTAGAGCAAGCTGTTTATAAACGCTACCAAGAAAAGCCCTTGTTACACTGACAAAAGCAAGCCAGCTTATGGAACCGTTGACTCAACGCTTAAGCTTTCCTCGTTCGCCCACTGTGGACAACTTCAATACACTCCCTGCGTGGAAACATTTTACTTTTTTAATGCAATAACATTAGGATTGTCAAAGTGTGAGAAGCCCGTCTCGTAGCATAGGTAGAGAGGGGATGGGTGGACGTAAAAGAGCGCGAATATGTGTGTTTACGTGCATGTAATATATAACAACTGACGGTGGTCTGCACCAGACCACTATCAGTTGCACTTCGCTCCAGGAAGAGGGAGGACAGAGTGAGCTCCTGAGCAACAATTAGAAATGTGCTGAACGCACTTTAAATCATGGATCCGGGACCTCAAAGAGCGGCGACCTAATGCTTGTGCACTTCTCTCGCCTTTACCACCAAAGGACCAGCAATGTTTTGCAGAGTAACACGTCATATTATTCAGCAGTTCCAGTCTAACATGACTACAGAACACGTAATCGAAGACATGGTAAACAATTTTCGATATCTGCATTGTTCAAAAAAGTATGTCAGTATTTCTTGTAATTTGGGCAGTGTAGAGACACAGGTAGAATTTAAATATAGGGCTTCATATATTCTCAAGAATAGATATCATTTCCACACTACGAATTCACTCAATTTGTTCAATTTTGGCTCCAGATTCATACTCGTAGGAAGAGTTGCGGCGAACGTGAAGCTGCAGCAATTAGAACTCTGCAATCAACTTTCATGGAATAGCTCACACCAACTCCACATTGCTCATAAATACCAAGCACATTACTATATTGCACAAGATAATGAAATCTCATCACCGTGTCATCTGATATAGCTTGTTCGCTATATGTTTATCCGCGCCGTACGTTACCACGAGTCCCACATCATCTGATCTGATCTCGCAATAGCGCCTCATCTGTCCTTTCTTAATTAATACTTCCTTCTCAGGGTATATTTTTCGGCATCTTAATAACCATGATTTAACGTCTTTTTTTTTAAATCTTGCACAGCAAGCTTACATTGTTAAAAAATGCAAAGCACGAGCGGCGCATTAGTATATCATACCAGATAATGTCTTGCACCTTTCAAGTTTCAGTTTCAAAGAAAATAATGCGCCTGTCAAGTTTCACTCTGCTGACTGAAAGAAAAATATTCTTCTCGAACTGCTCCTCTCTTTGCCGCAAGGTTTAGGTTTCGATCACTGAGCTTTACTTTAAAAAAAAAAACTGCGAAAGAAGGACCGCGCAATGAGTAAAGTGCATCATATGAGCGCTTCTGGAAAAAATATTCGAATTGTTACGCTGCCTTTCGACGATTCTTTTCCCCATCTGACAAGAACGAATGTATTTGCGTCCGCACATTACTGCCCAGTACCTATCATTGAAAACAAACATAATAGAACAGCACGAAGTATCGGGTCGGAAAACAGCTCTTGCGAAAGGTTGAGCGCCATCTGCGAGCAATTGTCCTGCCAAACTACGATACTTTTTCTGCTCCGTCTTTGAATGTGTTTACTTGCACACCGCAGACTGCTCCTCTCAATGCCGGGAGCTTGAGTTTCAGTAAACCAGCTACTTATTATATATATATATATATATATATATATATATATATATATATATATATACTGAAATTTTCGCCGCAATTAGACGCCAAATTTGATTTCGCCCCCAGGGCGAACCATTGACAGCGATAGCAAGATATTAAAATTGAACGTAAACCTTGAAGATAAAGACAATACCTTTCCTTAGCTCTTTAGCCGGTTTCCGTGGTCGGTGGTCAGTGGTTGGCGGTCGGTGGTAGTCGGTTTTGGAAATATGCAGAGTGCGCAGCTGTAATAACATTGGTGTAGAATCTAGTGTCCTTCTTTCGACACGCAGTTTCGGTCGGAAACTCTCCATTCTGGAGTAGAGAAAGTGTGAATACACTGTCAATTCATTTTATTCACTTGAGTGAGAAGGTACATTAGGCGAGATCTGCAGCAGTAACGGGACATCAAAGCATTCATTTTCTCCATACAAAGTGTAATTGCTTCAGCACACAGAAATGCAAAGCAAATGCCAACGCACAACCTATACATAGTGTTCATGTGACGTCACGCAGCCATATCTCACCGCGCTGGTACCCAAAGATGGCGACTAGGATGACGTCAGTGCAACGTATTATCACGCGCAAACTGTTTTGCTTTTTCACGGCGACTGTTTTTCACCGGTTTATCATTGTTATCGCTCTGACGTTCGACGCAAGACGCGCTATTTGTTGCTGTTTCACCGGTTTATCATTGTTATCACTCTGACGTTCGACGCAAGACGCGCTTTTTGTTGCTGTCATGCTGTCAGGTTCATTGCTTACGCCCCTTCTCGACCTGCTGGTACCCCATATGGCGTCCGCGATGATGTCCATGCAACCTAAGGAGCGTAAGAAAAGAACATGAGAGCATGACCGCAACAAAAAGCGCGTCTTGCGTCGAACGTCAGAGCGATAACAATGATAAACCGGAGAAACAGCAACAAAAAGCGCGTCTTTCGTATAACGTCAGAGTGATAACAATGATAAACCGGTGAAAAACAATCGCCGTGAAAAAGCAAAACAGTTTGCGCGTGACAATACGTTGCACTGGCGTCATCGTAGTCGCCATCTTGGGGTACCAGCGCGGTGAGATATGGCTGCGTGACGTCACATGAATACTATCTATACTGTATTGCAATCACTGCTTTCACTTGGATACTTGTCCAAAAAACGGACCCATTGTTCTTTTAACAGCGAAGCTGTTAAAGCTGGAGGAGAAACGTCTGAAGTCTGCAGAAAACTCCGCGCCGTTGCCTAGCAACAATCAAGGCACAGCTGCGTACCACCTGGCCCAACCTTGCCTAGCCGCGCATGCGCCGAAGCAGTAGCGATGACGTCACCTCACGTTACCTAGTAACTACGGCGCAGGTGCGCGCTCGCTTCGCCCGACACAGACACGGCAGTTCCCGCCAGCTGCGCGCCACTGCGCATGTGTCGTGACGTCATCCCGGCGTGTCGTCTGCTGCACACCGCCCATACACCGTGCATAGTTTTTGTCCCACTTCTTCTACGTGTGCGCGGACTGCAAGTGCTTCGCGAGGCGTTCCCCGATGCCACGGACCACGAGGTAATGCTGATACACTTCATATAACTTAGCATCACTTGGCATTACTTCGTATAACTTAGCATCACTTTGTATAGCCACGACCACCTAGGAACCGATTAGCTCCGCTGTGTCTTTAGCCTTGCGCCATTAGTGCAAGCTACCCGAATTTCTTTATGCAGAATTTTTTTTCAGTTTGACGTTTTTTTAGGAAGGCTCTAAACTTTCACAAAATTTTCCGATCCTCCCAAGGAATGTTTCTCAAAATATTGTTATTCTGACCAGTTGCAGACCTGGAAGACCAACGACAACTCGTCGCCAGGGTCAAAAGGGCAGTCGAAGCTAAAGCGTTCCTGGACTAAGGAATCTTCCCACTTCAGGGTGATACCGGGCCTCGCTCGGGACGCTGTTTCACAAATAAACGGTTATTTCTCTCTCTTACCAGTCGCATCCCTTGTGCTAGACCGATTCTTGTTATACTGCTATATCTGGCTATATTGTTGTCAGTACTTCGTCATTAAGCTAAAACTGCGAATACATTTATTGATGCTGAACACCGGGAGTGGTACAAAATATTTAATTGGGAGAGCTCATAACGCACATCATTATTCCGCTCACCATAGCAGGCAGTTGTTTTGCATTAGGATACGCACTTCTTGGCACTCTCCACCAATATAGCTCAACCACGAACAATAATTCCAAATAATTTCATTAAAAAATTGGGGTAGCTTCCACTAGTGCCGCACGGCTAAAGGCACAGCGGAGTTGACCGGTTCCTAGCTGGTCCTGGCTATGCCATCGATACAATAGTGAATTGAGTTGAATAGGCATAGTATCCGTGGAAACAAAATTAGAACGCATCAGTTGGGGACGATCATCGATGTGATCGGGTTTCGCGTGCAAGTGGTGGTGCATACGTAATTTGGTAATGGGAAACTTGTTTTTGGTGAAGATTGCGTTGTATGTGTTTATGTATCTAATTATTAAGTAAGCTGTTTCTTCAGATATACCCAGTGACATATGCGGTCTGAGGGCAGACAGACAGACAAAAAGTTGTTGAAATAAGGTAATAATGCTAATGTCATTATAAATGAGGTATCATCATCAACAGACACTTTTTTTATGTCCACAGCAGGACAAAGGCGTCTCCCAGTTATCTCTATTTACCCTTGTCTTGCACTAGCCGATTCCAACTGGCGCCTGCAAGTTCCCTAATTCCATCACCCTACCTAATTTTCTGACATGCTCGACTACGCATACCGACTGCGCATCCCAAGTACAATGAGATTGCAATGTCCGTACCCAACCTCTTTCAGATACACAGTGACCCAAATTGTCCACTAGCTTGGAGAGAAAGAGAAACGGGGTGGGAAAGGCAGGGAGGTTAACCCGAAAACATTCTTGTTTGCTACCCTGTATTGGGGCAAGGGTAAGGGGTTATGAAAGGCGGAGAGAATAGGGAAGAGAAAAAAGCAATCATGAAAAAAAAATAGAGGGGATTGGAAACGTCCATGAGAACTACAGATGGGTGGAAACAACTTTATTAAAATCCGGCGAAATTTCATGACCCGGGCTCAGACCTCCCATGAGGGTACGTCGAGGTCTTGCCTCGTCGCCGCTTCCCGGGCCCGCTGGACTGTCCACTCTTGTGTCTTGAGGTTGGAGCTGCGCAGAGAGGCGGCCCACTTCGACGCAAGAGCTTCCGGAGCTACTGCCATTTTCGCTGCTATAACTGCAACATTTCCGCTGCAACATGTGCGAGCTAGTCCACTCGAATGCAAAAACTGCAAGAGTGCCTTGACTGACTTATTGTGTGACGACTGTATGGGCCGGCGTTCCAGGACTGCCTGCTCCGAAAGCGGCCGGTCGTCAAGACGCGACAGCGCGGTGGCGACTGACTGTCTGTGTGTGCTGTATCGGGGACAATGGCAAAATACGTGTTCGATAATTTCCTCGTCGCCGCAGTGGTCACACGCAGCACAATCCTCTCATCCGATACAGAAAGTAAATGACTTCGTAAATGCGACGCCAAGCCACAATCGGCAAAGTACCGTTGTTTCGGGTCGGGATAGTCCCCGTGGAGGTCGAAGTCGAAGACAGGGGTCCAGTCGATTCAGTCGTTGTGCTGCAAACTGGGTGTGTTGCAAAACGATTGTGTGGCATAGATGACTAGGTATGTGCTGGCGGTTGTCTTGCCAAGTAGGCATCGGCCACTAGATATGTGCCCGAACAGAAAACTCGCTGCTGGCTATACACCGTATATTGCACCATATAACGTCCAACCGCTTTCACGGTGCCATATTTCTTGCTGAAGGAAATTATAGTGAATTTAAAATTTCACTGTGCTGACTCCGCGAAAAATATGTTTACTCATGCACAGTCTTCGCACTTCCCTCGCGCTGATCCAAGTTTACCTGATTAGCACAGTGCTTTATTTAACAAAGGAACAAAAAATCACAGCACGGTGAGTTACGATAGGAGGGCTTTAGCAAAAGCATCGATATATTCCACTAGAGTTGGAGGGTTGTTGTTTTAACCTGCGACAAAAGGGCTAATGTATTAACCCTTGCACTTTTACACTGTTCTGTGCATGCTTTTCAACAAAAAGGCACATAAAAGAACAGTAGAATGAATGTAGCTTATATTTCTCATTCTGCGAAACATTTGGTGCAGGAATTGTCCTTCCGATCTCTAACGTTCTTTTTTGGGGGGGCTCGGACTGCAAAAACATGTCATTTTGTCTTTTATGAAAAACAGTGGCGCGAAACTGGCCTAATTTTAAGAGCAGTAAGTCCTGCGCCGTTCTTGTGTGCTATCGGTGGGAATACACGTCGGTAAACCTGGCGCGAGAAATAATTTGAACAAGAAGAACAGGCGTATCTAGAAGTGCAAGTCGTTTCTGTTTGTGGACGTCGCACTGCCCGGCATTCCCAAAGAATATACGTCAATATTTCCTCCGCTTCTTTAGCTATGCCGCCTTTCGCTTCTTACCACTTTACTGCGTTCGAATTCTTTAACCTCGACGACTGTTTATGAATAAGCTGTAGATCGCGTCATCAGCCAGTCATTTTAGCTATATCATTCGCGAGACCAGGCACAGTAATCTACTTTGCTGCAGGGTCCGCGGAGCGGCGTAGAGACAGAATCTTCCACTATAGTAGCAATCGTGCGTCCGCTGTTAGAATCTGAACGTGGCACGGCATTTTGTTTTTTGTCATAAACATTTCAGCAGAGCACCTTGGGATTTTCGGGAGGGAACAAGTGGTGCACATCCAAATAGTAATGCAATGAGCCCACAATAGCTATCGCTGCAACACAAGTATCTTTGGTTGGGGACCATATGCTGCCTTTTGAACTTCCGGTATAGTACTGACATTCGGCAAGTCTACTACGTATCATATATACTATAGGGATCATATAACGCAATCTGAAATAAAAAGGGCAAAACTACGGCTAAATAAAACTGAAAATTGGCCGCTATGGTACGCTTACACCTTTGAAACACAGCACGGTACAAAAAGGGTGATAAAATTGTCATTGTTACGTTGTTTTTTTACCGCCTTTCGTTTTGTGTCGCGCTGTTCTCGCAATGTAGAAAGGCGTATCTATATACACGAGTGCCTGTGCAAGAAGTTCTGCTTTTCCGCGAATAATTTTCTTTCTGACTCACGAAAAGAATCTGCTCCCTCGTGCACAATACACAGCACTGTTGCACTAAGGAAAGCTGTTTTGATTTTCAGCATCCATCACGTGACCTTCGCAGTGAACGGTGGAACTCTCTTTCCGTATCTACACAAAAACAAATCCCGGATGTGAAATTCGGCGTTAGGGCTTTTTATTCGCTATGTAAGAAGCGATGAAATTGCGCAGAGCCACCGCACTGTTTCTGACTTCGTCTCTAGCTTTGACGTGGTGTATCTCCAATGGCGAAATCAACGTGCAAGGCGGGCTACCCCAGGCAAAAGTAAGGAACAAACTATGTGAACATTACAGGCAGCGCTAGAGCAAGGCGTGCAGAAACCATCATACTTCAGGACTGTTTTTACAGGCGTTCGTGAAAAGTTTGACCCGCAAGTATGGAAAGCACCAGCATACCTCGATACTATTTTGTTTTTAGGAAAGTGGTTGACAAATGACACAATGGCAGTGCTTTTCTCTCATATTTTACAATAAATCTATTAATATTTTACTAACATGATTTCGTTTACTGTGTAGCTTCTTTTGATTACTTACTTCAGCTTCGGAACATAGTGCTCTAGTTTAACACGGATTGTCATTTATTTATTAGTGGCAAACATAGGCTGCAGCACAAAATATTTTCCGGTGGGTGTTATAAATCAAATCTTATCACCGCACCTTTGCGGGCAATATATTTTTGAGATGCAAGTGTTAATGTGCTCTGCACCATGATACCTTCCCCTCAGACTATATTGTCATACTTATAAAGCATCACTTTACAATATTTTTAAAAAGTGCGTTGTGAAGAAATATTAGCTACGCCTTTTTTGGGCCTTTTTTTCAAGGACCAAAAATCAAAGTGTAGTTTCAGTTGTTGATAGTACGAAACGGCAATACATGTCAAATAACAGCTGGGTAAACGTAAAACAGCACCAATAATGCATGACAAGAAATTATTTCCAAATACATATTTATTTCCTAACATCACCATACCTTCAATTTTTGTTTTAAACTTGAGAACCACGTCATCACGTTGTTGTCGCCTTACCATCATCGTCACTCCAGTGTAGTCATCTCATGGTCGTCTGGCAGTCATCGTTATGCCGTAGTCATCCTTGCATCGTCGTCATGCAGTCATCATCGTCTTAACATTGTCGTCATGCCGTTGTCGTCATATCATTGTAATGATTTTATAATCACCATCCTTATTGTCTTTATGTCGCCGTCACCATTCCAGTTCCGTTAATTCCTCCATCGCACCGTCGTCGTCAGTAGGAAAATCGTTCTTCAGAAACACCAATGAAATCTTCGCTTAAACCCATTCCCACAACGCGTGTGATTCGCAGAAGTTTTCATAGTGGACATCTGTAACTATTTCCTTAGTGGATAGAAATAGCATTATTTTAGTTTTAAATACCATTATAGGTTGTAAAATAGACTTAAATTATACGGTTTTACGCGCCAAAACCACGATCTCATTATCAAGCACGCCGTAGTGGGGGGGCTCCGGAATAATTCATAGACCATCTTGGTTTCTTTAACGTGCACCTAAATCTAAGCAAACGGGTGCTTTCGCATTTCGCCCCCGTCAAAACGCGAGTGCCGTGGCCAGGATTTGATCCCGCGACGTCGTGCTTAGCAGCTCAACACTATAGCCGCTAAGCAACCACGGCGGGTTAAAATAGACGTCTTCAACATCCAACGATATAGAAAGACCTGTATTTTTAAAAAATAAAGGCATTCTTGTGCTATTTTAGCTGAGTGTGAGAAATAACTAACTCTGAGGTCTCACTCTGAAAATATGCCCCTCTTCTTCAGAAGGGCAGCACTTACGAAGCGTCACAACTTACTTTGAACTCGCATGTTGATATACATTCGGAGGCTGAAGAACGGTGACCGAAAGACGTGACGCCGTATTTGGTTTACTGCGTGTCTTTTTACAGTCCTGGTTCCAACAGTGCCGTGCGCTCCACCAAGAGTGACCAAATACCCGTTCCGATACTCAAGAAAATGAGAAGTGCCAGCCGTGTAAGTTTGCCTCCACCGTGCGACAAGTTGAAAGCGTACTCTGGATTCATCCCTGTCAGCGACCACAAGAATACTGCATACTTGTTTTTCCTACTCATCAAGTCAGAGGCAAGACAACCCTTTGTTCTGTTTTAGCTATGCATTCTGACGCTTTTGTTGTCGCGAGATTAAAGATGACGGTCCCATGAAGCTGCTGTTGTAGGTTGCCTTGCAACTGGAGCAGGCAACGCGCAGCGTAATGATGAATGGGATGAACATGTTGTGCGCGCTATAAGTTTCACACAACAGGGGAGAATGCATCTCAAAATATAAGCGCTTTTCACCAATGCAGGTAGGAATTCACGTAGCCTGAATGAGTACACATGCCTAGCGGAATATGGTGATTCTGACCGAACGGTAGAAGGTGTGAGTGAATCGCGTGACGGAGGTCACACTGACGCACAAATCAACTTCTAATTGGCGAATTTGTGCCCACAAACGTAAGCAACAATAGAAAGGCTTATATAGTGTCAACAGCGTCGAGAAGGATGCCGAATGGTTAACTATATATTACATGCGAAACTGTATCTTGAAGAGCAAGCAGGGGTGCCTGCGTAGATTTCAGCTTGTACAACACCATTCACGTTGAGCCGGCAATCAGATTGGAAACAGCCCTTTCGCTTTCAATGTGGCCAAAACCTTGCAAAATGGCTACATTTTTACACAGGTAGGAATTCATTCACAGAGATCTTACTTTCTCAGAACAATGGAGAAAGAAATGGGAATAAGAATAGGCAGAGATAGATGGTTAAGTAATTAGTTGCTAAAACTTCCAATTAAACAATAACCATGAAAGTACCGCGACTTAATAAACTTAAATATTTCCCTGTGTTCGTTTCATTTGAACTTGCTGTCTTGCACAGTACGTGTTGCCAGGCTCTGAGAAACATTGATGAATAACACTTTGAAACACTTAACAATTTTTTTTGCAAAGGCAGCATTTAATCCAGACCGGTGTAACTATGCACAAATATTTGCCATGAACTCAACCCCGTTTTCGCTAAATATGATCTCAGTGGAATGTGCTTCTTATGCCTGAGCTGCGTGTTTCATTTCTCGCCGCTGAAAAAGCTCAAATATATACGCTTAGGAGCGCCCTACTCTGTGAGAAAATCCTATAGGCCCTGTTCTATGACGCTGTTTGGGCCCGTATGATATTTATTGGAGCGAAAAGCATTATGGAACAGGCTTATATGATTTTCCGTTATGGTTAATACGTAGTTTATTGCACATGTCTTAATCACCCTCAAAATATTTCATTTCGCATACGCACAACTCATCACGTGCCTCTTATTTTTACCAAATATGAATTTTGCGTAGCATAGAGTTCCTCGGAACACTGAAAAACATAGCAGTAAGTGGCCATATTACACTTTCGAGCACTTGCTAGATAATTTCTTTACAAAGGCTCTTTCCGACCCCCATACATTTAAATTGGCACACAAATTTTCTCATCGTTAGCTCCGCGTTCGCTAAAAGTGATTTTGGTGACATTTGTAATTAAGCCACGGCAACGGGTTCAACCTGGCATTCATCGCAAAACACACTCATAGTGCTACGAGCCCTTGCATACGCAATTTATTGCCAATGCCGTAATTATTCCACGCACGTAGAACTTCCATCGCATAAACATGGCGCATAACGACACCCTTTACGTCGCCAAAATACACAGGTTCCTAGTTTACTTATTCGAGGACACCGGAGAAACCAACTATGCACCTGGTATAAATGACGCATGAAAACTGCGAAAGAAATGAGTTGAGTTATTTGCAACCCTTGTATTTCTATAGGTGAGGAACGTGAACGTTTCGCCAACACATTACATCTGAAATTCTCCCTATTTTCATCGAATCTGAATTTGGTTCATTTGCGATTACTTTAGGACCTTAGGAAACACTGCGGTTAAAGGCAGTATGGCACTCCGGAAGGCTTAAATTAATTAAAATTAACTCTTGGGTTATACATGCTACAGCCACGATCTCATTATGAGGCACGCCGTAGTGGAGGACTCTGAAATAATTTGGACCACCTGAAGGCTCCTAACGTGCACCCAATGCGCCGTACACGGGCGTTCTTGCATTTCGCCCGCATCGAAATGCGGCCGCAGTGGCCAATTTGATCCCGTGACCTCGTGATTAGCAGTGCAACGTCAAAGCCACTAAGCAACCAGGGCGGGTGTGGAGCGCGTAAATAAGTAACTTTCTACAAAACTCCTAATTAACGGTATACAGTATAAACATCTACCGTTCATTATTCACAACACGATTTCTGCTTTAATTAAATATAAACTCCGTGCGTCACATAGTTCACCAAAGAAACCGTGCAAAGGCAACTAACTACCTGGCACGTATAGCGCATGAAGATTGGAGGAAGAGGAGTATTCAGTAATTATTTTGAAAGCACATATTCAACGTACAGCTGCTTCTAACTTTTGGCAGACAGTCACGAATAAAGCGGCCCTAATTTCTGTAAATATTAAATTTCCGGCTTCTCTTGTTCAGCCGGGAAAACGGGATAAATTTTTAAGCGTTTCATAAAACGCCCTTACATAGGCCGAAAACGAGAATTTAGCAATTTTTATTTAACCCATAGTTGACATACATACTTCAAAATACGCCTGCATATCATCCGTAAAATTCCCTAAATTTACTTAAAATATAAAATTCGTTATTTCTGCAGTTTTTTTCCAGAAAACTCTGTAAACTCGCACATAACGTTTCTGAGAGCTTCTAGTCGCATAACGAGCTTCGCTGTAAAACAAATGCGGCGAGCTTAACCAGTTTGCAATTACTTCTTATCTAAACTTGGGAACAGGGATGTGTGAAGAAATTAAAAGAAACGTTAAAATTAGAAGGGTAAGAACCGATGCGCAACCGGAAATGTATCTTTAATAAAAAATGTAGGATGTGTGTGAGGCTTCTATGAAAGGGAATACACCTTGCCGGTTAGCAAAAAGTCACAAATTCTACTTGCTCTATCTGAATTGCGGTTTCACAGAGAACCTCTGTCTTAACGAAGATGTGCATTTGGGCCACTAGAAAGATTGTTACCATTTCAAATTAGCGTATAATTCTACTTTTTCAGTGTTTAGTTTGAGATACTGAATAGGTCATATATGACTAAAACTGAGCTAGCGTGTACTTTCGCGAGAATTTCGTCTAGAAATTATGTTCGAATTATATTGCTAGGTGCGATCAAATATTCTTTCGTTAAATGCTTGCATCTGCTTGCGACATGCCTCCACACACATGTGCACACGCTTTACAATGGTTACACCACTTACTTCACTAATGAAACACTCTACATGTGTCTTTAATTGAATTTAATTGAATTCTGGAGTTTTCAGTGCCAGAACCACGATTTGATTATCAGGCACGCTGTAGTAGGGGACTCTGGATTAATTTTGACCACCAGGGGATCTTTAACGTGCCACCAACGCAGGGACGTCGGCGTCCTTGCATTTCGCCCCATTGAAATGCGGCCACCGCGGCCTACATTTGATCCCGCGACCTCGTGCGTAGCAGCGAAATACAATAGCCGCTAAGCCACCACGGCGGATGATGGGTCCTTAAATGAAAAGGATTTTGATTAGCATTGGTCCTGAACAGAACATACCGGTGCCGGGAAAGCTGGAATACCTCCGCAAGTGATTTTATTAACGGCGTTACCACGATAACCGTACAGTTTCTTTTACACAACAGCTCGAATGACTCGCAGTGGCCATGTGCCATCTACGTCAGCCCTGCAAGTGCAGAGAAAAAATGTCTCTAATTTTTACGCTAACGTCGTAGGTGGCGCAGCTTTCGGGTTATCCATTGTAGAAGTTATAACTTCCAAGGCAGGTAATCACCAGTCGGAGCAATCGAGACGACTCACCAAGGCTCAAAAGCGACAAGCTTTCGATGCAGGAACCCTCGAGAAAAGATGTCGAACTACAGTGAGCACACAGGCATGCTCACTTTCAATTACTAATCTTTCCTCAACCATACCCCTACCCCCTCCTAACCAGCCTCTAACCACCGAATTCTTTGCCATTCCCGCGTAATATGCGAGCGCCATTATTTGAGGAATAAGCGTGCAAGCGAACAAGATTGCTGTCTCCACTGTAAGAGAATGCTGCTGTCGCTATAATTGACTTCGGAGCCGAAGGAATCACTGAATTTCTAAACTCTGTTCTTTTTATATTTTCTGCAGACCAATCCTAACAAGAAGCCTCTTTTGCTATGGCTGCAAGGTAGCCCCGGTCAATCTGCGCTTTTCGGCCAATTCCTGGAAAATGGTCCCCTGGGAATTAACGGAAGTGGAGCATTGTACCGTAGACAGCACAGCCTGATATCTAAATTCAACATCATCTACTTGGATCAGCCGGCTGGATCGGGATACAGCTTTGACAAAACAAAAAGATACCCCGCCTCACTGGAAGAATCATCCGTGCAAGTCATCAGTTTCCTCTGGCGGTTCCTCCAAATTTTTCCGGAGTACAAGAATAGACAGTTTTTTGTCGCTGGAGAATCCTACGGAGGTAAAATAAACCGTATATACATGCACTTATTGTTCCACAATAAGAATGTAGTCTTAATAATAGCTCCCGAGATGGTACACAGCACCTGACATAGCAGCTCGTCAGAAAAAAAAACATTTGGGGACACCTAAGCACTTATTATGAGTAGTGAATGCGAAAGCAATAATGTTCAATTGAACGCCGCTGAGTGGTCCTTTGAGGTTTGCGCTGAGAGTGATGTATCGTAGCGGTACGTGCTGCCCGAGCCAGCAAGCAGCAGCACCCTGCGATGCCAATACCGCATGCCACCGACGTCCTGCGCGATGAGAGACCGCGAAAGCAGCAGCGGCCACCAAGGCCGGTAGGCGCGCGCAGCAGCTAAGCCCAGTGGGGGTGAAAGAGAAAGTTGTCGCAGTTTCACCCGAAAGGCGAAGCATCAATTGCGATAGCAACTTAGTAGAGAGCTATACGGAGTAAGGATAGTAGTTTTATCCGCTGTACAAACTTGGACATGCAGCAGCACCGGCAACACACAGCACTGTTGTCGACGCCGTCGGCGTTTTGCCGGCGTTCGCACAAAATGCGTGCGGCGTTGGTGACTGTTGCCGGAGCCTCTGATATAAATAGGCACTTGGTGCCGCAGCTAAACGTCGCCTCCCTTCCCTGACCCCCCCCCCCCCCCCCCCACGGCCTTTCGTGCGTCAGAAGAAGGCGCGTTTGCTCTACATATATTGTGATTGTAAAGGAGGAAAGAGACGCCTACTTCTGCAGCCCTTAAGGGAGCACAGCGCAGAACGCGCGTTTGTTCTCCGCCGTGCGTTCACTCCCCGTGAAAGCGCGCGTCCCTCGCGCCCTTTCACTCGCACATACAGCGTTCGGCGGCGCGCGGCTACGATTTCATCTCCATTGACGTCATACGGAACCTCACGGCGACGGCGACGGCGACGGCGACGCCGACGGCAGAAATCTGCTTTGGAGTGTCCATATAATTGCTATCGCAATAATACGGACCGCGCGCCGGCTTCCTAATGCGAGAGTGACTTGGCGTCGCGGCGTTGCCTCTCCTCTTACGCTACACCTGCTGCGCTAAGACAGCAGCAGCTGTTTCCTTACGCCCTCTCTGCTCCGTCGAGGCGCGCTAGTAACGTGGCGTCGCAGCCAATGGGAATTTAACTGCCGCTTCGCTCGTACAGACGACAGACGCCGGCTTTTTTGCTCAATGTGCCATTTGACGATTTTGCATCAATAAGAGATCTAAGATATTCTTTGTGTCATGACCGGCCTCGTAAATGGCCTACGTTTAGCAGACACCCCCCCCCCAAAAAAAAAAGGTTGTATTGCATGAATGGGCCAGATATCGCATCTAAATGCATAAACCCTAAAACTGTTTTTTATGTAACTCCTGAAATGATCAGAGCTAAGTAGCAGAGAAAATGTTGCCAGCTGAGCCGTGTTCATGGATGAAATGAGAAAACATTGCGAAAAGAAACTTGTACAAATAGGCAGAAGACATGGCCGAGAGAACCGCTTTATTGAGTGTTAATAGTTTACTGATGCAACGCGTAATATTTCATATTTTCTTCTTGTACTATGTATGAAGCCACGGAGATAAGAAAACAAAAAAAAAACGAATGGTTCTGCTTCCATGTTTTCGTATACATTGCAAAAACAAAATACGAAATGCCAACAACTGGCCTCCTTCACGGGCCTTTTAAATACAGCAGTGTTGGCGTTGCTGTGTACTTAACGAAGAAACCACGCAACTGAGGGAATCGAAAAATAATCACCTTTTTGTCAGCGATTCTTTTCATTTTGTTTTGTTATCTTCATATTAGCCATAAGCAAAGGCGTTTTATTGTAGGAGTCATTAGGGAGGTTAACTTGGAGGTTAACAAATAAGCTCGAGAACAAGTTAAGGACCGCACAAAGAGCGATGGAACGAAAAATATTAGGCCTAACGTTAAGAGACAGGAAGAGAGCGGTGTGGATAAGAGAACAAACTGAGATAGCCGATATTGCACTGGCCATGCATTGCGTAGGATGGATAACCGGTGCACCATTAGGGTTACACAATGAATACCAAGAGAAGGGAAGCGCAGTCGAGGACGGCAGAAAACTAGGTGAAGTGATGAAGTTAAGAAATTCGTAGGCGGAAGTTGAAATCAGCTAGCGCAGGACAGGGGTAATTGGAGATCGCAGGGAGAGACCTTCGTCCTGCAGTGGACATAAATATAGGCTGATGATGATGATGAAAGGCATTTTATTCGATTCTCGATAACATTGCCATGTATGGGTAGCGTTTCGCAGAGAGCAGTTGCTCCATTAGATACGGTGCGCATCAACAGTTTACAGAGAGAGAGGGGGGGATCTATGAAACGTTGTATTACCGAGAACCTTGTCACCATAGTCTGTCGAACCGCAGAACATGCTGTTGTTTGTATATGTTGTAGACAATATAGGTCACTTTGATAGTGTGCAAGCACATCAGGCTGCTTGGCAGTCGTCCTAGAATGTGTATTTTAAATGAGCCTGTTTTATCTCTCTTACAGCAAGGTCAGCAGTCGGAGTGGCGCACAAAATACTGACGCTGCAACCGCAGGAGCTGCCTTTGCGCTTGAAAGGAGTGATGCTTGGCGCTGGCTTTGTCTTCCCGCTTTTAGAAATCATCAATTCAACCGATTATCTGTATTGCTCGGGTTTGCTGGATGAACAAGGTCGCACTAGGTTTGCTCAACAATTACGAAAACTGCAGGATGTGGTCGACACTGGAAATTTTACTGCGGCTGCTGGAATTACTGTGTGAAACAGTCCTCAACATGCACACAGTCGCAGAAGAAAACTTATTCGAGGAGCTCACGGGCTTCGAGCACCAGGGAAGCATTGTAAGACCGCTCACGGCGAAGGGAGATTGAGAAATACATGGAATACGCAAACAGTCCACAGTTCAAGAGGCTGGTTCACAGTCGCTTCCTCCAGAAAACTCGACGCCACACGGTCTGAAGTAGAAATGACGCTGGCTGTAGGAGACTTCTTCACGAACAAGACGGCCGCCTTGGTAGAGGTACTCAACAAGCTTCACGTCCTCTTCTACACAGCACAACTCGACGCCTTATTTCCGGCAAATAACATGGAACGTTCCTTTGCGAAATTAGAATGGAGAGGGTCAGCAATGTTCAAGAGTGCTATTCGAAGGCCCTGGTACGAAGCAGATAATCCGAATAACAAACTCCTGGGTTACGAGAAAACGGTAGGTGCCTTTATGTACAACAACGTGCTTTTCGGCGGCCATGACATATCATTCGATCAATCGGCGGCTGTGAGCGATATGTATGGTCGCTTTTTGAACTTTATTACAATGGGACCCATGAATGCGTCCAGCTACAACTGTGACTCCGGTGAGCAGTATTGCTGAACAAGTGGTATTTAAAAATATCAAAAAGTGAACCTATACACAACACGACTGCCACTGGCGTACTTTTACTGCCAGCGAATGTACGCGCAGACAATAAAAATATTATCGACACATTTTGAATTTCTGACTAGATTTTATAGACCAAGGTGGCTATAATTATTGCCTTTAACTTTTGCCAGTTGATAAGTGACTGTTGTTTTGTGCAGGAGCAAAAAAGGTGAATGCGACTTTCAACAATTTAGAAATACTTGTTTATTGGTGTGGAAATTCCCGAAAGCTGGGAGCCTTCGATCATTTATTAAGATCATTTAGTCGCTATATTCGACCTCTCTCTTATGTATTCTTTTTCCCTTCCCCGACAGCTGTGGTATTCTTGGGCTCCTGACCGCGGAAGTTATAGCCTCCCCGCCTTCTATCGTTATCCCTCCGTGGATGGTGCAGAATAACGTTTCGAATGCAATTTTCTTTCTAGCTTCTCGGTCGTTTGTAATGAACACTTTTCAGGGTCCCTTATTGCCTGGCCGTTTTGGTAAACAGGTACGGGCCGGAGAAAGGGTGCTTGAATCAAGGCCCTTTTTCCCCAAAATCATGTCTCCAAGAGTTATTTCTGGTATCTCGGACCAATGCCGTTCGCCAAATTTCCTTTTCATAGCGTAGCAGTCTCTCCGTCGTTGCTCTGAGCGAACGTTGTCTTAATCCCGTGTTCTTCATCGGCTGCAAACTACACTGATCTTCCAAAAGCGGCGAAGTGAGGGCTGCATGCTAATCCGGCAGTGTACGAACGGTTGTGATGTGAAAGGCTCTTCTGAAGCACACTTCCAGCGGCCTTTGAAGTTGGGGTATAGAGCCAAGAACGCCTTCAAGTTGCGTAAGATACTCTCTGCAAGATAATTAGCTTCTGGATGGTGAGGAGTGGGAAAATGTACTTCGACACCACGTAGCTGGGCCCAAGCACGAAGCTTGTCGCTACCACTACCTGGACCAGCGAAGCTACCCGCCTTTTACATTCCTAAATGTATCCCGTTCGAGAACGAAATGACGCAGTTCGTGTCTTTCTTCTGGGGCTTAGCAGCCACAAATCTGGTGCATTCGTATATTGTCACCAAAATGTCTGTGTCTTTTGTATTCCTTCCCCTTCTTTTTTAAGTTAAGCGAAGTGAAGGTTAACTACTGCGAATGGGATTTATGGTCGGTAGCTAAGACCATATGGTTTCCTTTAGGTACGAATTCTGCCTTGCATAGTTGGCACTCATGGCAAGTCTTGATGTACTTAGCAACATCGGTTTTCACGTCTGTTAGGTAAAACAGGGCTATTATGACGCAGTATGACTGAAACCATGCACAGGTGCGTACACCCGGCCATTCTTCACTTCCAAGTCTGGTGTTCCGTCCCATGGTTCGGCCAAATTTACGCTTTCGGCGCTCACTGCTTGGGGTACATGAAGTGTTGACAGTGCCTAAGCATCCCCATGCTTTAACCCAGGGCGATGCAGCACTTCGAATGTGAATTGCTAGATCTCGCTGATCTATTGGGCCACCTGCCCTTTAGGCTGAGCTAGTTGAACGTCCATCAAGGCTTAATTTTCAGCGTAGACATTAAAAGTGTGCCCTTCCAAGTAGCTCTTGAACTACCTCAGAGCGATGACTTCGAGCCTCATTTTCTGCATTTGCGCAATTCACGTGGGCTTTTTGAAAGCGTATAGGGGTAGAAGCTAATAGCGTGTCATTGCCTTTCGCTGGGCTTTCGCATGTCCCGTTGATAAAGAACAGCGCCAGTCCCATAATGCGAAGCATCAGTATAAAATTCCAAGGGCAAGGTCGAAAGTCATGCAATGTGAGTAAGGGCTCTGATGAAATGGTCCTAACAAGTTCAACATAGCAAGTTCGCAATCTTTGGACCACGTAAAACACACGTCGTTTTTAGTTAAAGCTGTTAGATATCCTGTCTCTATAGCCTAGTCTTTAAGGAACGTTCGAAAGTGTTCTGCAAGTCCTAAGAATATTCGTAGAAAGTGCAGGTGGTGTATTTCGACGAGTACCGAGATGCGTTGCATGTATTCCTCCTTGGTTCTGCTCTTTCTTCCATCGAAACCCCTGCCAAGGAAAACAACCTTCCGGCAAAATAAAAAACTCACTTTTCGTGATATTCATTTTCTGTCTTGCTTTATTGAGTGCCTCAATGACTTCCGATCAGTGGATCACGAGTACACGTGCTACACGAGTACACTAGTACCTTTGTTCTCGAGCACACTACTATATCATCAAGGTAGCAGAACTTTTCTATGCAGTCTTTGAGACCGAATTCACTACTTTTCTTAACCAGGCTCCAGAATTTCTCCACCCGAATGGTAGCCTGTTGTACTCTTATATGTCAAGTAGTGTCACAAATACTGTGAGCTTCTTCGTTTCTTCTTTTAATGGGACCTGCCTATAGCCTTTAGATAGGTCTATTCTTGAGAAACATTCACAGCCACCAGTCTCACTGATGATTTCGTCAATACGGAACATTGGAAAAGAGAAGTGTTCCGCTTGCTTGTTATTTAATCGGTAGTCCGCGCATAAGCGGATTCATCCGTCTTCCCTGGGTACGATTGGTGAAGCAAATGGCGAAGGCTGTTGGACTAATATTGCCACAATCGAGCATTCCCTGACGCCCTTCCTTAAGCCAGAACTTCTTGTCTTGACTTAGGCTATACGGCTTTCTCCTCACAACGGACACATCTCGCAGCTGAAGTGGAACTTCTATAGCAGCTGTTGGTGGTGGATATGTGCCTACAAACATGATTTCCGGAAACTAATAAGCAACGGCTTCAGAACATCGCGCGATGCTTGTTTTCTCGAAGGTTCTGTTTCTGATGTGTTCTTCGGTAGTGATCACGTTATTACACAGTAAAATATTCTGTGAAGGCTTCATGCCTGTTCGTGATAAGAGAAAGTCAAACTCAATCTCATACAATACCAAATATTTTCTCGTGATATTGTGGTCTCTAAACTCGACATTTGCGTCTGTCTATAGTTTCAACGCCAGCGAAGCTCTATCACAGCTGTAACTCGAACTGACTTTTCAGTGTTAGCGTTCGCCTCTTCTGCAATTCTTTCATTTATGAGGCTGATTTATGCGCCAGTGTCTACGAGAGCTGTCATTTTCGGACCGTTTAAAATCATACCGACAAGTAGAATGTTTGTCTTACAAGAAATACACTCTGGTCTTGTTTGATTGCTTCATCTTCATTGCAATGTGGCTTCGTAGCTGGTTCCTCACATTCCGTGAATCTCCTCTGCGAAAGTGGAGTCTCGAAATCATGCATCCACATTAAGTTATTCTGCACTTTTCTCACAAACACAATTGTGGGGTTCCACGTGCCAAAACCACGATCTGATTATGAGGCACGCCATAGTGGGGGACTCCGGAATAATTTGGACCACCTGGGGCTCTTTAACGTGTGCCTTAATCAAAGTACACGTTGTCGGTAAGTACCCCATCGTCGAGAAGGTAGAAATAGGCCATGGTTGAAAATGATAAGCGATAGGCTGGTGCAGAAAGCAGATCGAAACATCGTCGACTGTTTATCTTGCAACGGATGCGCAGGCCTTGTTCTTCGGAAACACGGCTGAGCACTGCAAATCACACGAGCACGCGCACAACGACGTAATCCTTTTTATTTGCCCGGGTTTTCTTTAGAGCCCGTAAAAAAGTACCCCGTCAAAGATAATGTCAAGGACACAACTTGGTTGGGTGTTGCTGAGCAAGATCCACATTTATAGTGAAACCTTATCCTAAAGGTTCATATTTATATTTTTTTTTACATTTGCAGTTCGCTATTTACTTAGGTAATTGCATTTCAAAAATACTGAATAACTCGGGACAAAACATACGAACAACATTCGGTTGTTCCCAGTAGCTTGAGATGCGCAACTCTTTCTAAAACATCGGTTTAAGTTTCGTGAAACACTCGGTAAGAGAGCTCTGATAGGATCCACCATGTGTTTCAGAAGACAGATAACATTAGTGGACAAATAAAGTGAATTACGCGTAGAAACATTCACAATAGAAAACTTGGAGCACTGACTGAACTGATTTGCATTGTTTATTAACCAACAGCGCAACGACGTCACCGTTGAAAAGGGTGCGGCGCAGATGCATAAGTGCCTAACGTGCCACATTCATAATGCTGTCTCACGACGGCTGCAACGTATGTATATACACCCCTGCAATTTTTTTTTTTACCAGAACACGCAAGCGCTGATCACACGGCTTGTCAGCACCGTGTAACGGCGAGGAGCGGCAAGGAAGGCGACGGCATGTGCAAGAGCGCAAAGCACTCTCCGGTCTGGTGGTCGTACGAGAGTTTCTTTTCAAGCGAAGCTTGTATTTGCTCACAAGTTTCGGTGGTGTTGTTGTCACGCGAAAACTCACGTGTGAGACATACCCGCATTGCATATGCGGGTTTGAGCCAGGGATATGTGGGTGTGAGCCAGGGACAAGGAAAAAAAAGAAAGAAAGAAAAGAATAAAGAAAGAGCAGGTGCGGGGAAAGCTGAGCTGGTGCCGGATCACGTGATTCGCGTGACCAATCAGGGTCATGTGGTGTATCGCGGGGAAGGAAAGGCAAGGAAAGGGAGTTGACGTGGGCTCCACCGTCTTGCCTCGCCTCAGATTTGTTTCGGCGAAAGTTGGGAAGGCCGGCGTGGTGCGTTCCGCCGAGGAGCAGACTGCGTTTCAGCAACGGCGCCGCAAGCGCGCTCGGGAAAGGGCTCGACGTGGACTTGCCGATTCTAGCGCGAGGGCTTCCGAAGCCCAGGCGCAACGTCAGCGAAGAGCCGCGGACCCCGAGTTTCGAGAGCGCTATGTTGAGGCCAAACGCCAGGAACTCTTCTTCATTCTGGGGTTTTACGTGCCAAAACCAGTTCTGATTATGAGGCACGCCGTAGTGGAGAGCTCCGGATTGATTTTGACCACCTGGGGTTCTTTAACGTGCACTACAACGCAAGCACACGGGCGTTTTTGCATTTCGCCTCCGTTTAAATGCGGCCGCCGGGGCCAGGATTCGATCCCGCGACCTCGTGCTCAGCAGGGCAACGCCTTAGCTGACTGAGCCACCCCGGCGGGTAGCTCCAGGAACCCGACAACGGTGGTGCACGCCTCGGCAACGCTAGCGCCAACTTCCACGGTGCGACGGCCAGGTTTCAGCGCGAGTTTCGCAACCGGCGCTTCGGAGCCACCTGCAGTGCGTGTGACTGGTTGTGGTTTGAGCACAACGTGGTACGCGTCAGTGAATTTGTTCCGAGGAACACCAAAGAAACACACGACAAGCTTCGTTTACCCCCATTTCCTCGACAGGGAAGGCGCAACTGATTTTTATTGCGATAGCAATTATATGGACACTCCAAAGCAGATTTCTGCCGTCGGCGTCGCCGTCGCCGTTGCCGTCGCCGTCGCCGTCGCCGTCGCCGTGAGGTTCCGTATGACGTCAATGGAGATGAAATCGTCGCCGCGCGCCGCCGAACGCTGTATGTGCGAGTGAAAGGGCGCGAGGGACGCGCGCTTTCACGGGGAGTGAACGCACAGCGGAGAACAAACGCGCGTTCTGTGCCGTGCTCCCTTAAGGGCTGCAGAAGTAGGCGTCTCTTTCCTCCTTTACAATCACCATATATGTAGAGCAAACGCGCCTTCTTCTGACACACGAAAGGCCGTGGGGGGGGGCAGGGAAGGGAGGCGACGTTTAGCTGCGGCACCAAGTGCCTATTTATATCAGAGGCTCCGGCAACAGTCACCAACGCCGCACGCATTTTGTGCGAACGCGGGCAAAACGCCGACGGTGTCGACAACAGTGCTGTGTGTTGCCGGTGCTGCTGCATGTCCAAGTTTGTACAGCGGATAAAACTACTATCCTTACTTCGTATAGCTCTCTACTAAGTTGCTATCGCAATTGATGCTTCGCCTTTCGGGTGAAACTGCGACAACTTTTTGTATTTGCCCGGCCAGGAAAATCCCTAGAAAAAAGTTGGGGATTTTTTGGTGGAGAATCTTGTCTCTGTGGAGACCTTTTGTTGGGGAATTTTGTCTCTTTTGCTCCTCAAAAACCTGGCGTTGCGTAAATACTAAGGAGGATGAACGACCGCTTTGCTTCGTGGGCTGCCTAAACATCGGTCCAAACGAAATCATAGTCCCGGCACAGAGTTTGTAATGGCGAAGGGTTCGTTTTTTGCGCCGAGTGACTGGCCCGTGTCACATGTATAACGACAGTTTTGCCGCTTCGCAGTGCGTGTTCGGCGTTCTGCGAGTAGCACGGTAGTCGGCGACGCGAGGAGTATACGCGCCGCATAGGCACGCTCTGCCTAAGCACCGGCCAGCTATGAACAAAGGTTTCAGTGTAACATACAAATGAATATTTTACATTAAATGAATTCGCAGTAACAACGTGTCATTATGCATCGGTCTGTGGCCGCGAAAGCGGCATCTACCTAACCACCAATCTCGCCGCGTGTCGCAGTTGAAAGGCACTGAAATGCTGTGACGTCATTGGTAGCGCGTTCTGGTTAAATAATTACGAAATTGTACGTTCTCACATAGGGTAAAATAGTCATTTTGACAATCGAGACCCTTCGCTCGTGCTTCAGGGAGCGGGCTCTTCGCGACTATACACTAGATTTATTGAGTTTCCTTGAATGAACAAACTTCACCAGGTTTTTACAAATTGAAAATTATTAAAACATGAATACTCGATAGTTGTATTTAGATGCACCGACTTGTCACCATAGCTGACGTGGAGCTCCTGTGCTATATACCTTAGGCAGCCTACATGCATGCGCTTGCATGTAGGCTCCCTAATATACCTGGGCGTTTGAATACGACTGCGAAGGGTCCCTGCATTGGTACATCCCATAATGCGGGAAATGAAAAAAATGCACGTTTCTTATGAGTTATTACGCCTTAAAACAGGCGTAATGAGCAGCTTAACAGTGCTAGACACAAGCACAGCAACCACGAACTCGTAGCACGCGCATGCCGGCAGCCATGTCGCTCCGGCGCAGGACGGCCTCCTTCGCCACAAATTTTCTACATTGATCAGTTGAATATCTAAAATGTACACTCACCCCGAATTGGTGCTCAGAGGACCGATAAATGGGAGCAGCGACGAAAGTGTGATCCACCATACCATGGGCGCTTTAGATTGCAGCTTCAACTGGAAGGTAGGCCGTCGTCTTTCAAAAAAAAAAACAATGTAATGTGACAGTCGTTTCGATTCTTGTAAGTGAAGGTATCGTAAGAACCGTTCATCGACAATTTGTGTCGTTGTCCAATAGACTGACTTCAAGCAATGAAGAATGAGCGAACTCGAGCTCATTTTCCAGATCAAACGCCTTTTACAGCGAAGCTGTTAAGGGCTCAGTCTCCGATCGTCGTGTCCACGTGTAGAAAAACAACTCTCATTGGCCGTGTGCTGTATGTGCGAGTGAAAGCGCGCGAGGGACGCGCGCTTTCACGGGGAGCGAGCGCACGGTGGAGAGCAAACACGACTTCTTCCGTCGCGCGAAAGGCCGTGTTTTTTTTTATTTCTTTTTTTTTGTTACTTGAGAAATGCGCGGTCTGCTGCA
>NC_051163.1:68816199-68843026 GCF_013339745.2 Dermacentor silvarum
AAGATAGTAAATTTCGAACAGTTAATTCTAATCTAAGAAGGCTTCTTCTTCTTCTTCTTCTTACGATGTCTCCTCTACGATCCGCCCTTCGGCCGATCTCCTGAAGTGGGTAAGTGCCAATAGTTTAACTGAGGAGAGAAGGAAGGAAGAAGACGGAACAAGCGTACGCCACGCTTGTTCTCGCGCTAGAAAGGGGCTACCAGCGCCGTTAACATTAGACTCCATCGTTTTGACCCCACAAGAAATGAGCTCTTCTTTAGAAGCGATTGCCAAAGGTTTAGAAAATCGATTTGCAGCCCGGCTTCCAACTATTCATTATGCTTTAGACTCTTCGGATGGCTTCACCTCAATTTCATTATCTGAGCTCAATCAGACTGCAGCATGCTTGCCAAATACAGCACCTGGCCCTGACGGAATCACAAATGCAATGCTAAAAATATTGTTAAAGGAATCGCCGAACATTCTTTTAGACGTGGTAAATTATTCGATTAAAAATGCTTGGATTCCTTTGCAGTGGAAGCTTGCCAAAGTAATAATGATACTTAAGAAACAAGGGGGAGGGTACACATTGGAGAACATCAGGCCTATAGCGCTTACGTCGAATGTAGTAAAATTAATTGAGAGGCTTATTCACCTTCGTATCATCAAATTTGTAAACGATAATTCAATTCTTAGTCCATGTCAGATTGGTTTCAGGGCTGGCTGCTCTATCTGGCATGCCCATGTCGACTTAGAAAGCCGGATACAACTTGCTCGACGTCATAAGCAATATGCTGCCTTAGTGACGCTTGATATCGCTAAAGCATATGATACCGTGGAACACACAGTTTTGATAAATCGGCTAACATCTTGTGGTGTTCCTGCTTATATAATAGCGTGGATTCATTCATTTTTAAGTGAGAGAGAATTCTACTGCTACAAAAGCGGCTTTTCGTCTTCTATAGGTGCAAACAAACGAGAGGAGTACCACAAGGTTCAGTCCTTTCCCCGGCGCTTTTTAATATTCTCATGAGCTCAATTCCCCATCATGAAGAAGTCACAACTTATGTTTATGCAGATGATATTGCGTTTTTCGCATCTGCAAATGACATTCATACGTTATATCAACGACTGCAAACTTACCTTTGTGCCCTGGAGAGCTGGTTAGATGTTAACCAGTTTTTACTCAATACCAGCAAATGTGCCATTCTCGTTTTCCCGATAAGTGACCCAGTGCATATCTCTCTCTCTTACCACCTACAAGACATACCACAGGTAGAATCGGTTAAGTACCTTGGAATAATTTATAACTCCTCTCTCAACTGGCGGCCACATATAGATCATGTGACTGGAAAAGGTACCCGTGCAATTGGCATTTTGCGCAGGCTGAGCAATCGTCGAATAGGATTGAGAAGATATACACTTCTAATGATATATCGCATGTACGTTCGCCCTGTATTGGAATTTGGTTGCGCACTCTTCTCTGGAGCTCCCGCTTACACTTACCGCCCTTTGATCCTCTTAGAAAGGGAAGCATTACGTTTGTGCCTAGGGCTTCCTAAATTTGTTGCAAATTCTGTTCTTTATCTAGAATCCTCTGTTCCTCCTCTTTCGTGTAGGTTCCATCTTTTTACAGTACAGACGTTTTTGAGAATTTAGGAATCACCGGTGCGACGCTCTCAAACAATATTCATTTCCAACCCTGATTGGTTTTTTCGTGTAAACTGGCCGCGTTCACATACTCCCCAAATTACATTCACGCAACATTTACTTGACCCTTTGGATGTGCGCATCTGTGATGTACTTCCGATTCCCGACAGATCTGTTACCACTGATATTCAATTCGATGACATATTTCCTAATAATTCAAAATTACTTCCACATAGTATTCTAGATGGTATATTACAAGATCATCTGCAGAGCCTGCAAACACACATCGTTATTGCGACAGATGCCTCACAATGTGAGGAAAAATCAGGTGTTGGTATATTTTCCCCTATTCTCGATTGGACATTTTCTCTTCGGTTGCCAGATTTTATACCCATATTTTTAGCTGAATTTATGGCGGTGGTGCTGGCTCTACGCAAATTAGACCCATCAATTACGTCTGCCGTGATAGTCACTGATTCATTGTCATTATGCTCATCCCTCACTGCTTCTTGTGACTCTCGCGTATTGAGGACGTTTAATTCATTGATACCTGTTTATTTGAAAAGTTTGCGTTTAATTTGGGTGCCTGGCCATAAAGGACTTTTTATAAATGAAATAGCAGATTCACTAGCCAAGGCATCGATAACCGGACCAATTTTTCCGTATTGTCCTTTGACTGCTCATGTCACTGCTGCTAGATTTCGCAGGAGTGTCATTATGCAGGCAGTGTCAGGCTCTGCTCTAACTAATTCTTTGGAATACAGACATCTCCTATACCCTTGACACAGAGACTTTTGCCAAAGCCGGAAAATTGAAGTGGCCATCTCGAGGCTGCGCTGCCGTATCCCTACGTTAAACTTTTACTTACACAGGTCTGGTCTGGTCCCCTCACCATTATGCTCATTCTGTGGCGAAGCGGAGACAATAGACCATTTCTTGTTGTCTTGTAGGCGTTTTTCTGCGATAAGGAAAAGACTACTGGAAATTCCGCTTCGCAATATTGGCCTATATTTATCCGAACCTGTAATTCTATCTTTTGGAGCCTCCATTATTGGGTTCAGCCACAGAAATGCTTGCTTGGCAATCCAAAATTATCTCATTAAGTCAAATCGATTACCATGATAAACTTATTGTCACCTTTGCCACCATAGTTTTCTTTTATTCATATATTTCTTTTTAACCTATTTTTAATTAGTGTTTTTTTTTCTTTTCCTCTCACAAAATTTTCCTGTCTCAACTCCAGCATTCTATTCGTTAATTCTCTTGTTTTTATGCACCGAACATAACCACCCGATTCATGGCCAATCCCCCACTGTGGGTATGCGCCACAACCCACTCAGGACAACAACAACAACAACAACGCCACGCTTCTTGTCCCTTCTTGGCACTGCACTTGACTCTCAGGTGACTTATGTTTGCGATTCGTTTTTTGCTCTGCACTTTTCAATCTTTCGGTATTTAAAGCTAAGCTCTCAGTCAGAGCCAGAGACTGGCTTGCTTAATATTTATTCACTTCTAGCAGAAGCCAGACTCTGGATGGCACGGGTTTTGTTTAAGGAAATGGCGGCGAATGCGTATTTGCGCAGTGGCATCGACTGGCACCACTACGACTAGGCTATACCGGTTCATGAAAATAGTATTTCTATGAAAAACGCGAACGCTATGAAAGCGAGGTATTGTTTTGCCGGTATTAGAACCTCACAAATATTTCTACGGTACGCCACGTATGACTTGTTCTTGCGACCTCTACAGGTCGTACAGGCCGTTTAGCATAGATCGTACACGACTTCACTTTATCACAGGTATCTTATGCGAAAGGCCTAGTCGGTCGGCTTATGATTTTGCCAGCTACCGTTTAGGGAGCGGTTTCTGTTTAACGATCCAACCATGTCCCAGCCAATGACGTTTCCTGAGAATGAACTCTCGATATTTTGCTAGAACAGTGCGCCCTTCTGGCCCGTCAAGGCACAGCTAGTCGTCTACAGGATTGAACGCTTATATGCACATGAAAAACGAAAAAAAAAATAGCTGGGCAGGCCTTGTAATGCGTAGGATGGATAATCGGTGGACCATTAGATTTACAGAATGGATACCAAGAGAAGGAAAGCGCAGTCGAGGACAGTAGAAAACTAGGGGAGGTAATGAAGTGAGGACATTTGTAGGCACAGGTTGGAATCGGCTAGCGCAAGACAGGGGTAATTGGAGATCGCAGGGAGAGGCCTTCGTCCTGCAGTGGACATAAATACAGGCTGATGATGATGACGATGCACATGAAATTTTAGATGCGTGCACATTCTATTTGCACCCGAAGCTGCACTTTGATACATTGCAATGGGCTTAAATGTTCTATTGTTATTAGCCTTTTTGTCCTCAGCGCTATGAATTGGCCAAGGAGATGATTTTTGCACAGCGCGGAATGTTTCTTTTTGCGTGAGATCAATGATTAGTGTGACAGTCCTTTTCTTGCTTTTGTTGCATATACTCTCGCTTTCACTTGAACTTACTGTCTAATATTTTTTTAACATTTTGAGCTCTCTTATGCTGCATTATTTTATCTCCTGAGATATTTTGTTCAAATTAAAGCTTAACTCATTGGTTTCGCCGAGTTCCTATATCGCACACATTTTTTATGTATTCCTCAGTTTTTTGAATAGTTATTTCTTTTGCGTTTCTTCCTGTCAACGAATTATTATCATACCCCATGTAAATAAGCGACATATAGCTTTAACACGCGCTTAAGAAATCTGGTATATGTAGCCATGAGATCATGTCAGAAATTTTCTAGCAAGCTATGAATTAGTTTTCCTCCCCCCCCCCCCCCTTCTCCTATTGTATGTCGTAATACTTTCCTGCGAGAACACATAACTATTTTAGGTGATTTTCAAAAGTTTGGCCAGAATTCGTCTTATGTTTGGACTAAACCGCATTCTCTGTGGGAGGAAACAAATATCCACGTAAAAATCCCCGCGTACAATTGAGAAACAATTAAACTACTTGTTATGTTTGCATGTTATAAACGTATGATTATCTAATCTCCTAATTGCTTCCGCTCCACAGAAACCCTGAACATGGCTAAGCACCTTCCTGCAGTGTTCGCACTCGTGAGCCTACTCGGGAACTTGGCCGCACTGGAGATCGACAAGTCAGACGGTGGCTACAAAGACGTGCTCATCTCCATCCATGATGACGTCCAGCCAGATGAGGCTATCTTGGATAACCTCAAGGTATTCATCATGAACTGAAACTGTTCCGACAATCGAAGTGTAGCTACTGTACAGCTTTTTAGAACCTCCAACCCCGGTCTCTCTGCCACACGCTACCACCGATTTATAGGCGAGAAACAGAGCAGGAAGCTTGAACCACTGTACGGCCATTACCACTTTGATGGGAGCATGCAAATCAGCGACAATCCAGATTTTTCTTATAGTTTTGCTGCACCGCACAAATTAGAGAAACGGTAACAATGTCGCGTATATTGTTGACGTTGATGTTTGCTATCCACCAAAGCCCGAAATGTCGCGAAAGCCGCAATACACACGCAAGCCCCACGCATGTGCCATACGAAATTTCGGAATAGTGAATGGCCCCGAAAATGGCGACGGCTCGCGGTTCTGACCCAAGGTCGCTACTGTCCTTAGCTACGGCATCCACCTTGACGTAAACAGGGGTGTTTCTTATCCGTTTTCAAAATAGGCTGTAGTGCCAACCCTTGCAATAAACGCATTATCTTCAGTCATCTGCATACAGTTATGTCTACAGAAAGCACTATAATACTTTGTTCATGGCTGTCTCAAAAGCGGGAGCACGTGGAGTCTCCGAACTTCAATGCATTCAGAGGGGAACACAAAAATAGGTTGATGATAATGATAGATATTGCTGCATTGGCCAACCCACCCGGAAATCCTCCGTTTACCCTGGCTACCCGACGAAACCTTTTGGGCGTAGAAGTGAGCGGCGTGCCTGTTTCGGCGCTCATAGGCACTGGGGCGCAACTATCGGTAATGAGCGCTGGCCTTCTTTGTCGTCTCCGCAAGGTTCTTACGCCCGCCACGTCGCCTGTTGTTCGCGTTGCCGATGCCAGTACACTTTGCGTCGTGGGTATGCGCACTGCGCATGTGAGCTTAGCTGGCCACCAGACCTCAGTTCTATTCACCGTTCTAAATAAGTGTCCCCATGACGTCATCGTCGGCCATTGACTTCCTGAGCACCCATTCTGCCCTCACTGACTGCTCATCTGGCCTTCTACAGTTCGAACTCGTACGCGACCTCAACACCGCGTCGCCATCGCGTTTAGGTGTCCTCGAGCTAGTTCGTCTGCTACTAGCAGCCGTGACGTATGTCACGTTGACCTCAGAGCCCCCTGTTTGTGACGGTGACTGTGTGATCTCTTCTTCTCTAGACGCTCTTTTGACATGATGTGTTGTGCTCCCTCACTCTGTTGTGAGTGTTGCTGAGAGCCGGGCCTGTATACCGATTCTTAACTTTGGACGCACCCCACAATTTCGTCCAGAAGCATCACGTGGGGCAGCATAGCACCTTTAGGCGCACGCGACCCTCTGGCCCTGAACTCCACAGTCGTTATCTGGAAGCCCGGACACACGTACTACGCTTGACGACCCTCTTGACGATATGATTGGCCCTGATCTCTCCCCTTCTCAGTCCGAAGATCTTCGCAGCTTATTAGCATCTTACCGCGATGTTTTTGATTTTTCTTCGCTCCACCCTGGCCAGATATCCCTCGTAACACATCGCATCAATACTGTGGCTTGGTAAGGGCGCCATAGGCACCCTTATCTGCGTACGAACGCCCTGTCAGTCAAACCGAAGTTGAGAAAATGCGGACTAAGGACATCATAGAACCATCTGCGAGCCCTTGGGTGTCTCCTGTGGTGCTTGTCAGAAAAAAAGACAACACCCGGTGGTTCTGTATCGACTTTCGATACTTGAACAAGATAACTAAAAAGGACGTCTACCCTTTGCCGCGAATAGACGATGCGCCCTACTCTCTCCATGGCCCAAGGTACTTTTCTTCCATAGATCTTCCATCCGGCTATTGGCAAATTGCCGTTGACGAACAGGATCGCGAAGAGACCGTCTTCGTTACGCCCGATGGGCTCTACCAGTTTAAAGTAATGTCCTTTGGGTTGTGTAATGCAGCAACATTTGAAAGAATGATTTACTCCCTCCTCCGCAATTTGAAGTGGTTTACTTGTTTACGTTACCTTGACGACGTCGTAGTTGCGCCCACATTCGCCAGTCATCTCCAACGACTATCCGATATTTTGAAGCTGTTTCACAGCGCCCGTCTTCAACTAAACTCCCCCAAATGCCACTTCGGACGCTGAGAGATCACCGTACTTGGTCATCTTGTTGATATGGCCGGTATCCGACCTGACCCGGCCAAAGTACGCGCTGTTCCCAACTTTTCAACACCCACTTCTTCGCAAGACGTCCGCTCGTTTTTTGACCTCCGCTCTTACTTTCGTCGCCTAGTGAAAGACTTTGCAGAGAAAGCACGGTCTCTCACATGCCTGGTCAAGA
Source organism: Dermacentor silvarum (assembly GCF_013339745.2). NCBI lineage: Eukaryota > Metazoa > Arthropoda > Arachnida > Ixodida > Ixodidae > Dermacentor > Dermacentor silvarum. The sequence continues at coordinate 68,823,370 of NC_051163.1, forward strand.
AAAACCTTCCTTTTACCTGGGGTCCTGCCCAAGCATCTGCCTTTTCGCAGCTCATCGCACTACTCACTACGCCACCTGTCTTGGCTCTCTTCGACGATTCTGCTCCTGCGGAAGTCAACGTGGTCAGGCCTTTGTTATTGCGTATGCCAGCCGCCTCCTTTCCGCCGCTGCACGGAATTATTCCATCACAGAGAGTGCTTCGTTCTTGTTTGTTCCGTCCCAATATTTCGCCCTTATCTGTATAGCAGAAATTTACTGTTGCCACTGACCATCACGCTCTCTGCTGGCTATCTTCGCTCAAAGATCCCATGGGTCGCTGGGCATTACGACTTCAAGAATACACGGTGATCTACAAATCTGGCCGTTTGCATCGTGATGCCGACTGCCTTTCTCGGTACTCCTTCGACCAACCGGAACCTGCACCGAGCGACTACAGTCCTTGTGTGCTTGCCATCTCCGAACGCTTCAAAGTTGCTGCAGAACTCCGGCGGGACCCGGTCCTACGCAAGATTATCGACCGTCTCAACTCTCAGGCTCATGATGTGACTTTTTGTGCTACGCGATAACACTTTACGTCGTCGAAGTTTGCTTCCTGATGGTCCTGACCTCTTACTTGTGATTGCGGCACACATCCGCTCGACTTTTGTGACTCAGCTTCATGATGCGCCAACAGTGGGTTACCTCGGCGTTTCATGCACATACGATCGCGCACGTGTGATGTGTTTTTCGTTGTCACCGATCTCGGGGGCGTGCGGGTGTTAGGAGAGATGGATAGGGAAGAGGCATGGCAACACAGCAAACAGATTTTATTTACACGCGAACTCAAAACCAAAAAGCCTCAAACCGAAAATCAAGCTACACACTGAACTAAGACAACAAACAAATAAATGTTAACAAATGTACAACCTAATGGATCAATAAATATCCTTAACTTCGCCTCCGTTAGTCCTAGGCCCTTCCTACCCCAAAGTCTGGCATCACTGGCCTACTGTAGTGACGATACAAGAAAGTCGTTCTTACGGAGCTGTGGTTGCTCGTATCTTCCCGGCCGGAATCTCGTAGAATCCTTTTCCATGTGGCCGTTTCGCCGATCTTCGCATCAACGTTGCTGCATAGAAGTCGGTCCTTTCAACTGGCTCGTCTCGGAAGCCTGGGTAACCCGGTCGCTGTTGCTGACGTGGCCGGGGGAGGTGACGGGTTAGGCCTAGCGACGTCCTCGGCCGCTGCTTCCGTCTCGCTCCTTTCCCGAGTGCCGACGTGGCGTTCCGGGGATCATCGAGCGTGCCGGTCTGCCTTGGAAGAGGGGTCCTTTCTGGGGTGCCCGGTCCTGCCGTGAGAAGCTGCAGCCGGTCCAGGAGCCTCACTCGAACTTGCCGAGGTCGACGGCCACACCATGGACGGCCAACGTCACGGACTCGGCCAGACCCCCAAGTCTCCCGTCGCCAGTGCGGAGCTGGCGATGCGACCTTCCTGGCCCGGAGCCACGTCGATAATGCTCAGACAACGCCGTTTCTCCTTCGATGACAGCTCGGCTCACGCGCCTCGCGCGCTCGCGCCGTTCGGAACGCCCCGATCACATCGTCCTCGTCTTCTTTTATTTCGCCTCCGGCGTCTTACTCATGACATGGCTCCCCTTTTTAAGAGTTTTTTCTCAAAAAACTGCTTTCTCTTGACCTTTTTGGCGGCGAACTTGACTTTCGTTGTGGCTTGAATGCTCTTCTGTGCGTCGTCTTCGCTTACCACTCATCACCACACTTCACTGCACTATCGCGCACGTTTCACTAGTTGTCTGTTCACACAACACAGCACTCAATTGTTCGTAATGCTCATTGTCCCAAACACTCTATATGAATAAACTTGCTATATACACACATTTGTAAGAGCTGACAATTCCACTGTCCGAAGGCATTCCTAAATAATATTCCTTTAGTACCCTACCGGTTATACCTGTTCATTTTTTCCGCCTTTTCCTAAGCTCCCACGCTTCTCTACGCCCAGCCTGCTTCTTTCTCCTTCCTCCTCTAGCACATTTCTCACGCAGCTTGGAAGCTCTCTGTCTTAACTCTGGCTTCATCTTTTTCTTTGGCGCACCCATCTCATGCGCACGCGTTTTCCTGCGCTGCTTTCCTCTCAATCTCCTGCGAGTCATCGTCCTACCGTTACATGTTCTGTGCACGTTCTTCCTACATTTAAAGACTGCCTTACTTCTCGGGCGATTAGGGTATCTGCCAACTTTCTCCTTGCTCTCAGAATCTAAATGCCTCGTCATGCCTAGTACCTGGTCAATCCTGGAATCATTTTCGATTATCGACTCACTATCGTTCTTCTCATTCCCCTCGGAGTTTGACTGGCTCCTCACGTCTGATGCTTGGCTATCCTTGTACTCATTCTCCATTACCAACCCCCTATTGTTACGAGGTGAAGCTACTTCCTGTTCTCTTTGCTGCTCTTTGGGCATGGAAATCTCTATCGGGGCGTCGGCCATCCTCTTATCCTGCTCACTATGAGTCAAAGGTTCCTCAGTGGTGAGCTTCTCCTCAACGCCGTCACGGGCGCTATCTAATGTGCCTACTTCTGGCACCTCTCTCGTGTCATGCAGCTCCACTACGCTAATGGGTCTACTCTCAATCATAGACTCCGCCTCACGCTCTTTCATTTGTAATGCCCGTAGCTGTTCTCGCAGCTTCTTGAGCTCTTTCTCTTGGAGCTGCCTCCTCTCCTCGTAAGCTTTTTCGGCTGCCGCCTCGACGCTTTTCCTCGCATCCTCAATTAATTTGAGGCCCTGCTCCTTACTGAGCTTCTGTTCGCGAATAGTGGCCGATATCGCCTCCCAATCCATCTCTGCAACTTCCGAGTATCAGTGACTGGGCTGGATAGAATCCGGGAACGGATCCTGGCAAGCTCGCCAATTGTGATGTGTTTTTCGTCACCGATCTCGGAGGCGTGCGGGTGTTAATAGAGATGGAGAAGGAAGACGGATGGCGACACATCAAACAGATTTTTTAATAACACGCACACTCAAAACCAAAACTAAAAATCAAGCACACTACGGGAAGAAAGACTAATCAAGATACAAACTAATGTACAAAGCCTAATATACAAAACGTTCTACTTGGCGCCTATGCGCGTCCGTGGCGGCTAACTCTTCAAAGTCAGGCAACCCTGTCTTATCTCTGAGACGCTACAAATTAGAGTCACCTTGCTGCGTTCGTCGTTGCACGTTTGTCTGAGTCCGAAGCTCGTCGGCCCTTTTTCTCCAGCAGTAGGTGTACTCGTTGATGCTTTTGCTTTGCCGTCGGCGCGTCGTCTCTTTATCGGTAGGGAGCTCGCCGGTGCTTCATCGGTGATGAGCTCGTCGGCTCGTCCGCAATGGCGGTCGCCGTAGCTTAGGCCCACCTGCCTAGGCCTAGCGTCGGGACGCGTCCCAACTCCTTCAAGAGTGCTGACGTGGCGTCCCGAGGAGAATCAATCGTGCCGGTCTGCCGCAGAAGGGGGAGCCTCTCTGGGGTGCCTGGTCCCGCCGTGAGAAGCTGCAGCTCGTCCAGGAGCCTCGCCCGAACTTGCCGAGGTCGACGGCCACACCTTGGACGGCCAACGTCACGGACTCAGCCAGACCCCCAAGTCTCCCGTCGCCAGTGCGGAGCTGGCGATGCGACCTTCCTGGCCCGGAGCCACGTCGATAATGCTCAGACAACGCCGTTTCTCCTTCGATGACAGCTCGGCTCACGCGCCTCGCGCGCTCGCGCCGTTCGGAACGCTCCGATCACATCGTCCTCGTCTTCTTTTATTTCGCCTCCGGCGTCTTACTCATGACAGCACGCCGTCGGTTATACTTGCCAGACATGTCCCGCGCGGTGCGCCGTTACGTGACTTCTTGTGACCTTTGTCAGTGCCGGAAAAAGCCGCCGCTCCCCGCCTGCTGGCCATCATCAGCCTCTTGACGTTCCATATGAGCCGTTTCATCGCGTTGGCCTCGAATTACTTGGCCCGTTTCCACTATATTGTGACGGGGTGTCAAATAGAGAGAAACGGGACAAGATTTATAAACAGGGATTGTTGGCAGAGATTGCCAAGATGGCTGAACACGCGCAGCGTCCCCCGGCGATCGTCGTCTTCTTCCTTGATGCAAGGAGGCGGCCCGTAACATCTAACCGCCCCGGCGGGCTGAGCGCCGTCTCGGCGCAGACTAATTACACGAGGAGACGACGGAAAAGTACGGCTTCAGTCGGGACACGTGCACGACGTCACGAGATGGCAGGGTAGATGGTGAAGAACTCTTCAGTGGGGTGATATCATAGTTCACGTCACTAAGTTGCCGTAAAACCTTGTAAGGTCCGGTGTAACGCGATAAAAGTTTTTCGGAGAGTTTCGATAAAAGTTTTTCGACGCGACGAGAAGGAGTCCAGAGAAGCACAAGAGATCCCGAAAAAAAAGCAGAGGTGCCGGTGGCTGCGGTCATAACGGTCCTTTCGGCATAATTGTGAGTCGGAGAGTCATTCATGAGCGATCTGACGTGCCAGATGGGCTCGCGCGGCAGCATCGCGGGCATACTCCGTGGTATGTTGTACAACAGAAGGTAGTAGCGTGTCAAAAGGCAATGCAGGGTGGTGTCCATACAGCAGGTAAAATGGCGAAAAACCGGCTGTGTCGTGACGGGAGGAGTTGTACGCGAGCGTGACGTATGGCAAAGCGCTGTCCCAGTCCCGATGATCGTCAGACACGTACATCGACAGCATATCGGTTAAGGTGCGGTTCAGCCTTTCGGTGAGCCCGTTGGTCTGCAGGTGGTACGCAGTAGTGAGGTTGTGCTCCACAGAACAGGAACGAAGGAGGTCATCGACTTCTTTCGACAAGAAGTAGCGGCCTCGGTCTGTGAGCAGTTGCCGAGGGTACTACGACGGTAAAGAATATCGTCGTGAAGCTCAAACAGACGAAGCGATGGGTCGGGTTTACGAGAATGGAGGCGGCCAATTATGGATCGTAACGTGTCGTCACTTTGCTGTTCAGCGCGTATGTTGGCCAGATCTGCAATAGCCATGACGAAATCACCGGTATCACATTCGGCGGTGTCGGGAGGGTCGACAGGGTAGCGTGGTAAACAGTCAGCATCTTGGTGCATCCGGCCAGATTTGTAGAGAACGGCAAAGGTGTACTCCTGTAGTCGTAACGCCCAGCGACCAAGCCTTCCTGTAAGATCCTTCAGCGACGAGAGTCAGCAAAGGGCATGGTGGTCCGTGACGACGGAAAACGTTCGGCCGTACAAATAAGGGCGGAATTTCGCCACAGCCCAGACCAAAGCGAGGCATTCGCGCTCAGTTACCGAATAATTCCGCTCCGACGACGAGAGAAGGCGGCTGGCGTAGGCAATGACACGGTCCTGGTCGTTCTGGCGTTGGGCGAGTACTGCACCTATGCCGTGGCCACTAGCGTCGGTGCGAACTTCTGTAGGGGCCGACGGGTCATAATGCGCCAAAATGGGCGGTGAAGTCAGCAAACTGACAAGGGTGGTGAATGCGGCAGCTTGTGCACGACCCCAGGAAAAAGAGATGTCCTTCTTGAGTAGGTCAGTAAGCGGCCGGGCAATGTTGGCAAAATTCCTAACAAAGCGGCGGAAGTAGGAACACAAGCCGACAAAGCTCCGTACATCGCTAACTGAGCGAGGAACAGGAAAGTCTCGGACGGCACGCACCTTGTCGGGGTCAGGTTGGACACCGCTAGCACTAACAAGGTGACCGAGAACGGTGATGTGACGCCGAGCGAAACGACACTTGGAGGAGTTGAGTTGTAGGCCAGCGCAGCGAAACACATCAAGAATGGCTGACAGGCGGGCTAGGTGGTCCTCAAAAGTAGGCGAAAATACAATCACGTCATCTAGATAACATAAACACGTAGATCACTTACAGCCCCGAATGAGAGAATCCATCATTCGCTCGAAGGTCGCGGGGGCATTACACAATCCAAAAGGCATAACCTTGAATTGGTAAAGTCCATCTGGCGTGACGAACGCAGTCTTTTCGCGGTCCATGGCATCTACGGTAATCTGCCAGTATCCGGAGCGTAGGTCGATGGAGAAAAAGTACGTGGCGCCGTGGAGGCAGTCTAAGGCGTCATCGATTCGGGGCAGGGGGTAGACGTCCTTGCGTGTGATGTTGTTCAAGTGTCGGTAGTCAACACAAAAGCGCCAGCTGCCGTCTTTCTTTTTTACTAGCACCACAGGGGACGCCCACGGACTGGAAGAAGGTTCGATAACGCCCTTTGTGAGCATTTTGTCAACTTCGCCTTGGATCACACGACGTTCGGCTAGGGAGACACGATAGGGACGGCGACGGATAGGGCTCGCGTTCCCCGTGTCGATGCGATGTTGGACAACAGACGTTTGGCTCAGAGAACGATCGTCGAAGCCGAAAATGTCGTGGTAAGACTCCAGGAGGCGGCGAAGGTCGGTAGCTTGATCAGAAGGAAGGTCATCAGGGATCATTCCGACAAAGACATCGCGCGGCGAACTGGTTGTGGTGCAAAGGAAGGACGAACTGGAGGAACGGGTGGGATCCAACGCACAAATCTCGCAGTCTTCGGCAGCAGTGATGGCGGCGAGTGACATGCCTGCCGGAATCAGTTGAGGAGAGGCGCTGAAGTTTAAAATAGGAATGGCGATGCGGTTGCCGGTGACGGTCACGAGGGTGTTAGGCATGGCGACGTTCTTGGCGAGCAGAACGTCCGTTACCGGGGATAGCACGTAATCGCCATCAGCGACAGGAGGGCTCGAGACCATGGCGATATATATGGCGGCTTGCGGGGGCATGCGCACATAGTCGAGAGAGCAGAGACGTGCCGAAGGGGTGGTTGGGGCATCGGCTAGGTGAGGTAGTTCGAGCTGCAGGAGGCCAGTTGCACAGTCAATTAGGGCAGAATGAGTCGCGAGAAAGTCCAGACCAAGAATAACGTCGTACGGACATTGTTCAAGAACGGCAAATAAAACAGTAGTTGGGTGACTGGCGATTGTGACGCGGGCGGTGCACCTGCCAAGGATGGTGGGAGTTCCTCCATCGGCCACTCTTACAACGTGGGAAACAGCAGGTGTGACCACCTTCTTTAGGCGACGGCGAAGACCAGAGCTCATGACGGAAATATAAGCCCCGGTGTCGACAAGTGCAGAAATCGTCACGCCATCAACGTCAACGTCCAACACACAGCGTCGAGTCGGCAGAGTAACTAGAGGGTTTTCGGGCAGAGTCGTATAGATGCAGCGTTACCTCCGGGCGCTGCATCGTTTAGTTTTCCGGAGTGAAGGAGCCACGGTTGCTCGGCGACGGGGCGCGGCGAGGTGGCGGGGAGCGGGAGGATGGACGGCGGTACGGTTGCGAACGCGACTGGTGACCTCTAGGTGACGGCGAGCGGCTGGACCATGTCGTGGCAGCGTCAGGATTGTAGGGGTGTGCTGCAGATAGTGGCTCAAAAGGGCTGCGATCAAGGCGGCGAGCATGGCCAAAGGATGGAGTACGTTGCGGGAACGACCAGCGGTTGTGACAGTAGCGAGCAACGTGCCCGACACGGCGGCAGTGAAAGCAGATAGGCCGATCGTCTTCAGTTCGCCAATCAGCAGGGTTTCGCGATCGTGGAGCGAACCGCGGATATCGAGGGAACGATGTCGGGGCCCCGGAAGCGGATGTAGGGCTGACAACGGCGCAAGCAACGTGAACCCCGAGATTCGCGAGTTCGTTTCGCACGATGGCTTGGACTAGCGAAACCGCTGGTGTGCTCCAGTCGCCGGCGTTAGAGTTGGTAAAGAGGCTAGCGGGAGCCATTGCCTCGATTTCACGACGGACAATCCTCGTCAATTCGGCCGACGGCGGTGAAAGGTTAGATGGCGGCCGCTCTTCACACGAAGACGTTGCAGCGGTGTTGGGAAGCCGGGCGAATGGTCGTTCAATACGGCGGCTCTTAGCCTGCTCGAAGCGCTGACACTCCTCGATCATGGCATCGACGGTAGCACAATTTCTGCACATGAGCAGATTGAATGCGTCGTCCGCTATCCCTTTCAGGACGTGGCCAACCTTGTCAGACTCTGACATGTTACTGTCAGCTTTACGGCACAGCGCCAGCACATCCTGTATGTAAGACAAATACGATTCCGTGGACGTCTGGGCGCGAGTTGACAGCTGTTGCTTCGCAATGATTTTTCGACTGGAGGCGTTACCGAACAGGTCACGGAGCTTTTGTTTGAATGTATCCCAGCTTCCGAAGTCGGCCTCGTGATTGTCATACCACAACTTCGCCGTTCCACTAAGATAAAACACCACATTGGCCAGCATGACTGTCAGGTCTCAGTGGTTGGAATCGCTCACCCGTTCGTATAGCGTGAGCCATTCCTCAACGTCAATACCATCGGTGCCGTTGAACATTCCAGGGTCTCGGGGTTGGACGACTACAATCGGTGTCCGCGGCGCAGAAGCAGATTCCGGTTGGTGTGCCATGGTGGTCGCACCGCAGCGCCGACCGCTTCGGAGCTCCGTCGTCTGGCGAGAATACCCCGCACCTCCCACCAATGTGTGACGGGGCGTCAAATAGACGAAAAAGGGATAGTATTTATCTACAGGGATTGTTGGCAGAGATGGCCAAGATGGCTGAACACGCGCAGCGTTTTTCGGCGATCGTCGTCTTCTTCCTTAATGCAAGGAGGCGGCCCGTAACAATATCATAAAGGATGCGTACAAACTTACACTGAACATTTTCGATTCGATTAGAATAACTAACGGAGACGCTTATTCGAGGCTACTGACGCCAACTCGAGACGTAGTCTCACGAGAGCACAGTAAATAGTTCGCAGAGACTCGCATCGACGGAATTCCCTTGTTAACCTAGATACAACACCAATATGTGTCAATGCGCGGAAAACAATTGAAGATACATGTAACCGGAAATCAAGGTTTGAGTCAACAATAACGCCAAGGTCTCGTACAACAATGGGCAGCACGAAATATTTGTCCGCCAAGAGGAGTATAATCAAACATAATTGTATCACATTTTCTAGTAACAGATAAAACAGAAGTTTTCTTAGTGTTCAATTTAAGCCTACTAATTAAGCACCAATTCTCGATGTTGTTAAAGTCAGCTTGCAAACGGAAGCAGTCCTTTAGGTTCCCAATCTTACGGAATAATTTTAAATCACCTGCAAAGAACAAAACCCTCCAGTTCATGACATTTAGCGGTGAATCATTGATAAATAATATAAAGAGCAAAGGTACAAGGTTGGAGCTTGATGCACTCCCGATGTTGATACAAATTCGTCGGACACAGCCAGAAAATATGACCCCATTATGGCGGCTGCAACCTAGCTTTTGAGCCGTTTGCAGTACACGAGGCAAAGCCCGTATTTTTCCATCTTCATTACAAGTACCTCATGGGAACCCTTGTCGAGCACTTTACTCATGTGAAAGCCGATTGGGTCCACCTAATAACGAATAAGCAAGTGAGACCTACTGTATCCAAGAAAGGCGCATTAAATCGTGTCTACGGATCGTCGTGTAGTAAAAATGAGATATTTTGTTTGAAATATGAACTCATGTGTTCGTACATTACCATTTTAAAAACTTTTGCAAAACAACAAATAAGTGACATGGTCGAAAATTATTCACATCACAGGCATTGCTGGATTTAAATACAGGAACAACTACTGACACCTTCCAACGGCAAGGAAAAACACCAGTGCGCAAAGATAAGTTGAACAAATACGTAAAAGCAGTACTAAAATGTAAGCACATCCTTTGATTATGAAGCTGGGAATTTCATCGACTCGTACTGAAAGTTTTGGCTTAAGGTTTTTAATCAGCGATAAAACCTCATGTTCATCGACACTTTCATACACTAAGCATTCAGTGGTGTCATCGAAGATGATAACAATGGGTGCGCTATCAGGGCGCACAAGGCAAGAGCTAAATTGTTCAGCGAAAGCTTGGCATACATCTTTCGGTTTGAAACAAATACTGTAAAAATGTAAGCACAGCCTTTGATTATGAAGCTGGGAATTTCATCGACTCCTGCTGAAAGGTTTGGCTTAAGGTATTTAATCACCGATAAAACCTCATGTTCATCGACACTTTCATACACTAAGCAGTCAGTGGTTTCATCGAAGGTGATAACAGTGGTTGTGCTATGAGGGCGCACAAGGCAAGAGATAAATTGTTCAGCGAAAGCTTGGCATACATCTTGCGGTTTGAAACAAATACTTTCAAGCAACTTCAGCACAGCAGTACTGACCTTATATTTGCCTTGCTTCCGCACAGAAGTTTGGTTCTTTCTTGAAGTTCTCTTCAAGAAGTTTATGGTATGCAGCTTCATCGCGTGCAATGAATTTTTTTTACAATTTGTCTGCATAATGGATATATTTGGTACCAATACTCACTTTATGATTTTGCATAGTTTGTGATACCGCTGTTTTTTTTTCAAGTGGCGTTTCAAATCGCAAGAAAACCAACAAGAGAGTCTAGACTTCCTCGGATGACATCGTGGTATACATTTTAATTAATCCGTGTACAAGTGATGTCAGTAGCTCAACGCATGAACCGACATTCCCGATCTCAAAGAATGAAGACCAAGCATAGTTGTGAAGCACAAGGTAATCGCCGTAAGCTTACCTAAATTGTTCTGCATGGTTTAAGCTCACACACTGCACGAAAAGACAAAAATAACGGCAGAGTAAACGGGCAATGAAACTTATCTACCAGAACAAGAGGATCGCGCACCGCTTGAACATCAAAAGCAGGCACGTTAGACATAAATACATCTAAAATGTTACAAGCACAGCTCTTCATCGCGTTATATTGGCGTAACCCATGGAAGTTAATAAAACCAATGAGACATCCTGCTTTTCCTCGTACGGCTGTTCAGTTACTGTTCACCAAACTTGGTGCCCATTTGACTTTAGGAAGATTTATGCCCGCGTAAATGTGAACTTTGAAAAATAGATCTTTTCCCCTACGCCCAAAAAGGATTCGTGAGAATGTTAGGATCCGAATTAGGCGGAAAGTAATAACAGCCAACGAGACAGTGTTATTTGTCACGTGTTGGAATTTCTGACCACACCCATATTCATCGTACGTCTCCAGGTCTTGCCTTTTATGGGCACCCAATACAGAACGGCACACCATCAGAACTACAACACGGTACACGTATAACCCGCATATACCGCATATCATATAGCAAGGCGTGGCATGTAAGTTTCGTTGACGAGACGCCGACGCCGACAGCGACACCGGATTTTCTGCGACACAGGGCCTTAACGCTGTCGCGTTAAAAACGTGCCTCGGACGAAGCACAAGAAAAAAGAAAAGGCGCGAGCAGAGAATGCGGAGCCTTCCCACATCATATGAACTGGCCCACCTGAACGCCGGCCCCCACTCGCTCCTTTTCCGTGACTTACCCTCCCATCTAATCCAGGGTCCATCTAATCCATCTAATCTAATCCATCTAATCCACTGCAGCCGCCAGTCATCAGGACCATGGCTCTATGGCTGTATACGTCGAAGAAGGGCTACTACACGCGACCAGGTCAGGAGTGACCTGAAAATTTAACTTTACACTGCCGTACCACGTCGGGTCAAGCCCAAAGATTTGCATACATCTGTGATATGTATATATATATATATATATATATATATATAACTACAACTATATATATACTACAACTAACCCTGGAAGTGTTAGCCAGCGCCACCACTCACAAACCTTGACGGCGGATGTGAAACATCCTTTCTGCCGCAAACGTCACGAGTACGTGATCCTTTTGGGTGAAGGCAACTGGTCAATAAACCCACATATGCTACCTGAAGGCATCAATGTTGCTGGATTTTTCATCCACTTTCATTTCCATTCAATTATCATTTTTGTATTTAAATTTGTACATGTAATTTCCCCTATGTTGTCCTTGGTGTCTATGTTTGTTGCCATCTTATATATAATTTAGAGTATGCTTCAGTAAGCGAACCTGGCAGACGACACACAAACATTTTAATGACGCGATGCGTTCAGTGCTAGATCATCCTGTCTTTAAGAGCACATCTGTCTCTTGCGCCTATTCGAATTCACTCAGAGCACGCGAAATCCCACATTCCTTGTTTCTGTAACCGTGATTAAGGACGTGGTTGAGGTGCACTGGCGCACGTGTTTGACACACGTAACTAAATGAGAATAAAGTGAGACTATTCCGGAAAAATTTGCAGTTACGTACCCACAGAGGTTGCATACTGTGGTTCCAGCAGGAAGCTGAGTTTGTCTTGCCTGTGTGTAGCTTCCATTTCAGACATGTTCACGTCCGTAATGAATTAAAGCAGCGTGTCCTGGTGCTTTTCTCGAGGGGATTGTAAGCCCCACCCACCATGCCAGGTACATTCGCACTGACTAAGGCTAGAGTATAGTCGGGATCACAGTGCAGGTAATCTTAACGTGATATAAGTCATACTTTCTGAGAAAATCATCAGCTATAAGGCTTAATAGAATGACGTGTACCTAATATAAGCAAGTAAGCAAGTTTTATGCCATTATAACAGTACTGATATAATGGCATATTTCAGCTATTTAAACTGGCGAAGAGATAACGCGATGTTTTCATGAAACTTTGTGAGCACTCAGCGAATTTTCTTTGTGATTATATATACACGTCATGCTAACAGCCCGCCATTTGGGCATGCTTTCCATTTCATTAACGTGATCTGTCCTTAATGCAGACGATGCATCTTAACACGCAGGTTCTGCTACGGGCTTCGTCAGAATTCCTCCACCGCGCCACCAATGGACGAGTGTATTTCAGACACGTGATCATCGACATCCCAGAGACGTGGCCTAAAAGAAGCGTCGCCCGGAGCGTGTCGTCAGAGTTTTCCACTTGGAGCGACGTTCGCATCAAGAATCCAATACGAACTGATGACTTACCTGTCTTCGCGAAGACATCGAGGCGCTGCGGTCAGCGGGGAGACTTTATCCAGCTGTCGTCCAGCTTTCTCGCAAACCTCAACTCGTCAACTACTGAGACCTACGAGAGCGCAGGTACACACATTTAGAAACGAGCCTGAAGTTTATGAACAAAAGCAGATATATATACAGGGTGTCCCAAGTATCATGCACCAAGATTTAAAAATACGCAAATGCCACGTAGCTGGACAAAAGCAAGGTAATGTTGTTTGGCCGTCGCTTGGAGATACCCAGATTATTCTTTGCATTCCGTCTATTTACAGAATTAGTCTTAATTAATTAGTCAACTTCTTAAACAATATAATTAGATGAAAAGTGTCAACGAGGACATTGTACAGCAACAAGAGAATCTCCCGATACAGCTTTCTGTTGCTCAATACGTGCTACATAAGTTTTTTTCCGATCATGAAAGAAGCCCGCAAATACACGCAAAGTGCCTCGAGCGGCTTCTTTCACGCTTTTTTTTTCGTGAAACCTCATCATAATGCTCACCCTCACTTCAGTCTATCAAGTACTAGGCATTGATCTGAAATACAGTCTTTGTATTTCTATTTGTTGTCTGTCTGGCCTTTGTACGGCCTGAGCTGCGCCTCTACACTACCTGAAATCCCGTTTCGGGAGAGCCTAATTATTTCATACTATTGCCACGAAACTGACCACAATAATTTACGATTTTAGATGCTTAGACTATTTCGGCCACGTGTGTAATGTTACAGAGACGGTAATATTGTAAACGCGATGGCTACGGCCAGAGGCGCGCATTACCCACTGTGCCTAAATTGCGTACAATATCTCGCAACATTGTAGCTTCGTTGTTCTTCGCAGTTGTGCGTCTAGATACTTCGTACAGGACGTATAATAAAAATCATTCCAAGGGAATATCCTGCAGTTTTTGTTTTACATAAATGAAAACACGAAGCAGCATAGCTTGCACATTGATGAGCTGAAGCTAGGGGAAGCTTGTATAGTTTCCATTATTGTAGAGCAGGATAGGCGGACCCGCCGGGGTTGCTTAGTTGCGATTAGGGTGCTTCGATGCCCAGCGCCGCTTTCAGGGTGGGGACACCACGCTTTTCGGCGCCATCTTGGTTCTTTCGAATACGGAGGTGCTGGGCGTGTGGCGGCTGCACATTAACCATTGGGCAGAAAGAAAGGGCGGCGGGCGTGCTAAGGGCGATACCGACGCGATTTAAATGCAGAATTTCTGCTTTACCATGTCATAAACAGTTTGCTTGCATAGAGTGCTCATTTCAAAAGAGGTTGTCCGACACTTTTCGCGTGTATCGCAACCTGAAGGTAGCACGATTTGTTTGAGAGGTTACCCCCCCCCCCCCCCTTTTTTTTTTTTACTGATCTAACTGATAAACGACCCACAAATATTACCGGAATTGTACACTTGATGAAATGTTAAGTTTGAAGCTCTTTTAATAGTAATCTTGCTTCTTCGGCTTTTCCCGTCATATTTATGAACCTGGGAGAAAAATTAGGAGACGTCGCGTGAGTAGGCCTGCAGCAGCTCAGGTGCCTGCTGAAGAAGTAAAATGCATTGAGAACAGTATTCAACACTGATAACAATTTATTTACAAAAGTAAGCACTAATTAATGCACTTTATAAGCTCTCAGCGAGGTTATCTGGTTAAAATATGGTTGCTCTACTGCACGCTCGCACCTGCTACAGTCTTGCTAGCATAACACTCGGAATTGCCTTTTCAGGAGTGTTGCGCCATCGCAGATAGATGCGGATATGTGTGGACACAAATCGCTCAAGAAGTTTTCCAATCACATCTTTGTGCTGATAACAGGGGATTTCTGGCAAGGTTGCATTCTTTCCAATAATTTCCTTCAGTGCTTTCAATGGTGTTTCTAAGACATCTCAGATCTTGAGCAAAATACTTGAGAACAACCTCACATTAAAAAAAAAAAACAGTCCACAATTTGTCTGCTTGCATAAATTAAAATTTGCCACCATTTGTCTGCTTGCATAAATTAAAACTTGCCACCTTGGACATGTTCTTTTAGTTGAGCAAGGTGGTGTTCCTGTCCAGGTTCTTCAGCTGCTAGCATGCACGCAGAGCAGCGTTCCACAGTGCGGATAATCGGCTTCAACAAAAAGCCTGCCAAGTGGGCGAGCACATCTTCCCCAAGAAAAGAAACTTCCTTTAATTCGGAAATGAAGTCGCTTCTCTCATTACTCTCTTCCGACTGAGTGATGCTTTGCGCTTGTTTAATTTTTGCTGAAAAAAAAATCGACCAGGTAGGTACTGTCATCGATCTCGTATATAGGAAACGAGTTTACGAGTTCCCCAATACTTCTAGCTAAAAAAAACCGGCAATTCACAAACGTCTAGAATAAACCTACGCCGTTACAACAGGTCAAACACGGCGATCACACCATACTGCAGCCGTATAATCACTAGAAAAGGCACGACAACATATACAAGCAACTTCTCTGTGAAAATGAAAAGGTTTACAAAGGGACATTATCTTTAACAAAATCATGTTCCTCACTCGCATATCTTCGTTGTGTCTGTCGGTACCCAGCTGTCACGTTTTACTTGCGCTGCCCTTTTCTTCCTTCGTTCAACATCGCTGGGGTAACAAAATACCCGCGGCTCTTTCGCGGTCGATCCAGTGCACAGAGCTACAAAGCAGCCCGTCATGTTTCGTTAACAAGCACGAACATCACAAGCGACTACACAAAACAGGAGCTCTCGCACCACAACGCCACAAAGAAAGCAAATGAAGCGCGCGTCCGTTCAGCTCGACAGCCAGCGCGAAAGAACCAACATGGCGCCGAAAGGCCAGAGCGGCGGCGCGGGGCGGTTCGAAGGCTGTCCCCACCCTGTAAGCGGCGCTGGCATCGAGGCGCCCTAGCTGCGATGGTGTTGGGCTGCGAAGCGCGAGGTCGCGCGATCAAATGTGTATCTATATATGGACATTTCTTTTTATCTTCCTGCTGTACATACTTTTTCCCTATTGTTTCCTTGATTGAAGCACAAACTGTGTCATTCAGGCCAAAGCACTGCCCTGTCCCGCTCAAAAGCAACTTTGCTTTGGCGGGCTGACAAATTACTCAGATTGTATATTTTATGTTCTAATAAAAAAGAATGAATGAATGAATGAATGAATGAAATCTAGGCCACGGTGGCCGCATTTCGATGGGGACGAAATGCCGAAAACACCCGCGTACTTAGCTTTAGGTGCACGTTAAAGAACCCCAGGTGGTGCAAATTAATCTGGAGTCCCCATTGCCTCCCACGTGTCACTTGCTCTTCGGGTTTCATCGGTGATGTGTCTACTGCGATGCACTCTCGACGCTAAATAATGAGTGCACAAAATGAGGTGTGTCTAGTGCGTGCGTCATTGCGCACGTCACATCGCTGCCTCTCGCATTTCCCTTGCTCTTCGGATTTCATCGGTGCTACTGGGATGTACTCCGAAGCGGCAGCTGTGAAACCTGGTTGCCCGCGGAAGCACGCCTCAGAAAACAATGCAAGGGAACAAAAAAAAATTACGTTCTGCAACAAAATGGTTCGAATGTTCACGATCTGTGGACAACGTATATACGCAAACACACACGCCGATTCAGCAGAAAGAACTTTCATGCTTGTTGAAAACATGAATTGAAAATATTTCACCTAAGCGATTATAATGTATTCGCATTCCCACACGCACGCAGCCTTAAGTGTCTCTGCTGATTTTTTTTCTGTTTCAGCGTATGCCTTCGTGCACGCGTGGGCGCAATTCAGGTACGGCGTGTTCGAAGAGTACGGCAGTATCCATGACGACGACAATCCTTTGACCTATTGCGAGCTTGACGGAAAGGTCGGTGATAATCTTTTGACGTAATTTGTGCGCACATTTTTGAAGTCGATAAAATCACGCTCAATTCTTTTATAGAGACACGTGTACGTACTTGTTTATCTTTTCGGGTGACCGCTTTTCGCCGGCTAACAAATGTTAAATGTAATCGCTTGGCGCAGGACACGCCTGCGTGTATCGAAGTTTCTCGAATGTTATCGATCATTCTATCCATTGTCTACTGTCACTGAACCTTGTGTAATCTGATTGTATGCACGACACGAATTACGTACCGCTTTCTAGAAGTCACGCGGGTGCCAGTGATTCTGCTCGAACCTTCGAAGAGTCATGTATAAAAGCCTATGCTTGAACCGCTGATCAAATTTTCGACGATCGCTGATTTTGGTCACCACTGTCGTTGTGCTTGAGTGTTACTTTTTTTCCTAGGCACAAGTTCGCCCATTAAAGAGTTAAATTTGTTACCGAATCACACTTTTGACACTGCGTCGTTCTTAACGGTGCCTACAATGTGACAATATCGAAATTCAAAAACTTAGTGCCCTTCCACTATGTGAAGAAGGCCGACCAGCGAAGCGGTTCTGTTTTCTTCTAAAATTACGAAATTATATATAGGTATGACTATATATTGTGACGTCTCGGTTGGGACGAAGTTTATTAGGCCCGGGAGCTCGTCAGCGAACCAGCGCAGTACACAGGCGATGATGATGTTCTCATATACAGGCGAAGAGGAGGATAGGTAAAAGTGTGAGGATGATGATGATGATAATATACAGATGAGGAAGATGTGCGTAATAAACACCTACAATATGTAGATATTTGCTAAGATATTCACGTATGCCTCCGGTACTCCTTGATTACGCAATGCCTCTGTGACTTCTGGTATCTCTACTGAATCAAATGCCTTTTCATATTCTATGAAAGCCATATAGAGAGGTTGATTGTACTTCGCACATTTATCGATTACCTGATTGATGACATGGATATGATCCATCGTAGAATATCCCTTCCTGAAGCCAGCCTGTTCTCTTGGTTGGCGGAAGTGAAGTGTGGCCCTGATTCTAGTGGAAATTATCTTGGTGAATATTTTATACAATACTGAAAGCAAGCTAATGGGTCTTTAATTCTTCAATTCTTTAACGTCTCGCTTCTTATGGATTAGTATAATGCTGGCGTTCTTCCAGCGCTCTGGTACACTTGAAGTTGTGAGGCATTGCGTATAAAGGGCCGCATGCTTTTCAAGCATGATATCTCCTCCATCTTTGATTAGATCTACTGTTATTCCATCTTCTCCAGCAGATTTTCTTCTGGTCATGTCTTTCAAGGCCCTTCTAACTTCATCGCTAGTTATAGAAGGAGCCTCTGTATCCGGTTCTTCACTATTTCGAATCAGAGAGCAAACATAGCCGATATTCTAATTGACATTAAGCGGAAAAAGTGGAGCTGGGCAGGCCATGTAATGCGTAGGATGGATAACCGGTGGACCATTAGGATTACAGAATGGATACCAAGAGAAGGGAAGCGCAGTCGAGGTCGGCAGAAAACCAGATGGGATGAGGAAGATAGGAAATTTGCATGCGAAAGTTGGAATATGCTAGTGCGAGACAGGGGTAATGGAGATCGCAGGGAGAGGCCTTCGTCCTGCAGTGGAGATAAAATATAGGCTGATGATGATAATGATGATATATGTAGAATTAAGGTAACAAGACAGACACCCTAATCCACATTAAGCCTCCTTGATCCACCTTAATCGACCTTAATTTACCGTAATCGACCCTAATCCTTCTTAGTCTACCGTAACCATTCTTAATCCACCTTAAATGACCTTAATCCACCTTATATTCTCCTTCATTCACCTTAATATACCTTAGTCCACCTTAATCCACCCTAATGTACCTTAATACACCTAAAGAGACCTTAATCAAACTTAATCCACCCTAATCAACATTAATCTACGAATTTCGGGTAGGCTGTGACGTAATGATCATCCATCACTGGTTCTGACACTTATGTTAAGGAGCCAATATACATAGGCTACTGTAGATTCAGTTTTGCCGATGCGACCTTTTTCTACACACCCTGTCGACGCACGCACTTTTGGTCAGAACCTAGCCATATACAGCTTCACTGTAAAAAATACGGTTACTTCCATGGACAAACAGTTGTCACGCGTGGCATTCTTGACGTGTAGCCTGCTGTGAAATCGAGCTTTTGGTGAGTACAGGAAATTTGTATCAGAAAGGATATACTAAAGGGCGAAATGCTCAAAATTCCTTCGAGCGAATGGATTCAAGTGCACAGATCGAAAACAGAAATTACCTCGGTTTGATCTCTCTAATGCGCTGACATTCTCTTAACCTAAACACTGCCGCTTGATGAGAAGGCACTGCCGTGTCTATTATAGATACAAACTAGGCTTGTGTTTTTGCAAGCACAAGCGTCTTGCAGGGTCGGGTAGCGTAAAATCAGTGCATCATTCGACAAAATATTCGTGGGGGTGCTTGTGGTAGAATTTCTTGGACTGTGTGGAGTTTGATTAAAACTAGTCGGCGCACGCTGGAAAAGGCGCTGGCCGCAATGATGTGACGTTAGGGTGTAGTGGTTGGTGTTGGAAACGCACTTGCTCTTGGTAGAGTTCGGAGTTCGCTGGCGTGCACTCCATTGCCTCCATATGCTGTGCACTGATTTCCGTATAAAATTCGGTGTAAGAATGAAGCCAGCACATGAAAAATTAAAAGATTGATTCGATGCTAATAGAGATAACACTCCGTTCTCCTAAATAACCATACATTTTGAGGCTCCAAATGTGCGTTCCGTTTCACAGATGGTAATGAAGGTGCAGTTAGCTGCTTTATGACTTCGTGTATATATG
>NC_051163.1:68843126-68865626 GCF_013339745.2 Dermacentor silvarum
CCAAGAAATCTACCACAAGCACCCCCACGAATATTTTGTCGGATGATGCACTGATCTTACGCTCCCCGACCCTGCAAGGCGCTTGTGTTTGCAAAAACACAAGCCTAGTTGGTATCTATAATAGACTAGGCAGTGCCTTCTCATCAAGCGGTAGTGTTTAGGTTAAGAGAATATCAGCGGATTAGAGAGATCAAACCGAGCTAATTTCTATGTTTTCAATTTGTGCACTTGAATCCATTCGCCCGAAGGAATTTTGAGCATTTCGCCCTTTAGTGTATCCTTTCCTATGCAGTTTTCCTGTACTCACCGAAAGCTCGATTTCACAGCAGGCTACACGTCGAGAATGCCGTGCGTGACAAATGTTTGTCCATGGAAGTAACTGTATTCTTTACAGTGAAGCTGTATATGGCTAGGTTCTGATCAAAAGTGCATGCATTGACATGGTGTGTAGAAATAGGTTGCATCCGCAAAACTGAATCCACAGTAGCCTATGTATATTGGCTCCTTAATATAAGTGTCAAAACCACTGATGGATGATTATTATGTCACAGTCTACCCGAAATCCAAAGATTCAGGTAGATTAGGGTGGATTAAGTCTGATTAAGGTCGAATAATGTGGATTAGGTTGCATTAAGCTGTATTAAGGTCTACTAAGGTATATTAAGGTGAATGAAGGAAGATATAAGGTGGATTAAGGTCCTTTAAGGTGGATTAAGAATGATTATGGTAGATTAAGGAGCTTCAGGAGGATTAGGGTTGATTAAGGTGGATTAGAGTGCATTCAGATGAATTAGGGTGTACGAGGGTGGATTAAGGTCGATTGGGTTGGACTAATGTAGATTGGGGTGGATTAATGTGATTATGGTAGATTGATGTCGATTAACGTGTATTGAGACTGATTAGGGTCGATTAAGGTAAATTAAGGTCGATTAAGGTGGATGAAGGAGGCTTAATGTGGATTACGGTGTCTGCCTTGATACCTTTATTGTACATATATAGTCATACCTATATATAATTACGTAATTTTAGACGAAAACAGAACCGCTTCGCTGGTCATCCTTCTTCACATAGTGGAAGGGCACTAAGTTTTTTTTTAATTCTTTTTCTCTAGTCATAAATTCAAAGGATTTCTCGAACCTCTATATTGTCACATTGTAGGACGGTGAAGAACGACGCAGTGTCAAAACTGTAACTCGGTAATAAATTTAACTCTTTATTGGGCGAACTTGTGCCTAGGAAAACAAGTAACACTCAAGCACAACGACAGTGGTGACCAAATTAAGTCAGCAATCATCGAAAATGTGATCAGTGGTTCAAGCATAGGCTTGACTTCTAGTAAGCGCTACACAATTCGCGTCGTGCATAAAATCAGATTACACAAGGTTCAGTGACAGTAGACAACGGATATAATGATCGATAACATTCGAGAAACTTCGATACATGCAGGCGTGTCCTGTGCCAAGCGATTACATTTAACATTTGTTAGCCGTATAAAAGCGGTCATCTGAGAAAGATAAACAAGTATGCACAAGTGTCACTATAAAATAATTGAGTGTGATGTTATCGACTTTAAAAATGTGCACACAAATTACGTTAAAATATTATCACCGACCTTTCCGTCAAGCTCGCAATAGGTCAAAGGATTGTCGTCGTCATGGATACTGCCGTACTCTTCGAACACGCCGTACCTGAACTGCGCCCACGCGTGCAAGAAGGCATAGGCTGAAACAGAAAAAAAAATTCAGCAGAGAGACTTAAGGCTGCTTACGTGAGGGAATGTGAAAGCATTATAATCGCTTAGGTGAAATATTTTCAATTTATGTTTTAGACATGCATGAAAGTTCTTTCTACTGAATCGGTGTGTATGTGTTTGCGTATATACGTTGTCCACAGATCGGGAACATTCGAACCATTTTGCTGCAGAACGTTAATTTTTTGGGGTTCCTTTGCATCGTTTTCTGAGGCGTGCTTCCGCGGGCAACCACGTTTCACAGCTGCCGCTTCGGAGTACATCCCAGTAGCAGCGATGAAATCCGAAGAGCAAGTGAAGTTCGAGAGGCAGCGACGTAACGTGTGCAATGACGCACGCACTAGACACACCTCCTTTTGTACACTCATGATTTAGCGTCGAGAGTGCATCGCAGTAGACACATCACCGATGAAACCCGAAGAGGAAGTGACATGTGGGAGGCAATGGGGCTTCCGGATTAATTTGGACCGCCTGGGGTTATTTAACGTGCGCCTAAAGCTAAGTGCACGGGTGTTTTCTGCATTTCTTCCCCATCGAAATGCAGCCGCCGTGGCCGGGATTGGATCCCGCGACCTCGCGCTTAGCAGCCCAACACCATCGCAACTAAGCAACCGCGGCGGGTCTGCCTATCCTGCTCGACTATAATGGAAACTTTACAAGCATCCCCTTGCTTCGGCTAATCAATCTGCAAGCTATGCTGCTTCGGGTTTTCATTTATGTAAAACAAAAACTGCGTGATGTTTTCTTACAATCATTTCTATTATACGTCCTGTACAAAGTACTATACGCATAACTGTAAAAGCAACGAAGCTACAATGTTGCGAGATATTGTACGCAATTTAGGCTCAGTGGGTAATGCGCGCCTGTGGCCGTAGCCATAGCGTCTACAATATTACCGTCTCGGTAATATTAGACATGTGGCCGAAACAGTCTAAAAAAACGTAAATCGTAAGTTTTTGTGTCCAGTTTCGTGGCAATAGTGTCAAATTATTAGGTTCTCCCAAAATGGCATTTAAGGTCAGCAGTTGAATTTCAATCTTGTAGAGGCGCAGCTCAGGCCGTACAAAGGCCAGACAGACAACAAATAGAAATCCGAAGACTGTATTTCAGATCAATGCCTAGTACTTGATATACTGAAGTTAGGGTGATCATTTTCATGAGGTTTCATGAAAAAGAAAAAGCGTGAAAGAAGCCCGCTCGAGGCACTTTGCGTGTATTTGCGGGCTTCTTTCATGATCGGAAAAAGACTTATGTAGCACGTATTGAGCAACAGAAAGCTGTATCGGGAGATTCTCTTGTTGCTGTACAATTTTCTCGTTGACACTTTTCATCTAGTTATATTATTTAAGAAGTTGACTAATTAAGACTAATTCTGTAAATAGACGGAATGCAAAGAATAATCTGGGTATCTCCAAGCGACGGCAAACAACACTACCTTGCTGTTGTCCAGCTACGTGGCATTTGCGTATTTTTAAATATTGGTGCATGATACTTGGGACACCCTGTATATATATCAGCTTTTGTTCATAAACTTCAGGCTCGTTTCTAAATGTGTGTACCTGCGCTCTCGTAGGTCTCAGTAGTTGACGAGTTGAGGTTTGCGAGAAAGCTTGACGACAGCTGGATAAAGTCTCCCCGCTGACCACAGCGCCTCGATGTCTTCGCGAAGACAGGTAAGTCATCAGTTCGTATTGGATTCTTGATGCGAACGTCGCTCCAAGTGAAAAACTCTGACGACACGCTCCGGGCGACGCTTCTTTTAGGCCACGTCTCTGGGATGTCGATGATCACGTGTCTGAAATACACTCTTCCATTGGTGGCGCGGTGGAGGAATTCTGACGAAGCGCGTAGCAGAACCTGCGTGTTAAGATGCATCGTATGCATTAAGTACAGGTCGCGTTAATGAAATGGAAAACACGCCCAAAGGTCGGGCTGTTCGCGTGACGTGCATGTACATATAATCACAAAGGAAATTCGCAGTGTGTTCACAAATTTTCATGAAAACCGCGTTATCTCTTCGCCAGTTTAAATAGCTGAAATTTACCATTGTAACAGTACCAACTTGCTTAGATTACGTAGACTTCATTCTATTAAGTCTTATAGCTCAAGACTTTCTCCGAAAGTACGACTTATATCACGTTAAGATTATCTGCACTGTGATCCCTTCAGCCGACTACACTCTAGGCTTAGTCAGTGCGAATGTACCTGGCACGGTGGGTGGGGCTGCAATGACTGTAATGACTGCAATGACTGTAATGTCATGCAATGACTGTAAAATTTTCTTTTAAACCACAGTGGTAAACTCCCAGTAAGCATTTGGCAATACCTGCCGTATGCGCTCCCACCCATATTTATTCTTCTGTAAACTTCTTTCTTACTGAACCTCGCCAAGTTTAACACGCGAACCCTTTCGTGTGAGGTTAGCTTAGCAGGGCTCTTTGAGGAATTATATGGCATTCCCTGGGATATTATTGGCCTGGCAGTGAGGTTAGAACTGGTGAGGCTTTTGTAGGGCTCACTAACAGCCATGGCCTTGTTACAGAGGTCCTCCAGATAAGAGAGAATACGGGGCAGCATTTCTGATTTTTAATGACATAATAACATTGACGAATTCCACAGCATTAATGAAAGGGTAGTAGTCGTCGTAATAAAGCTGAATAGGAGGTATCGAACAAAAGTAGCACGAACTTATGCTCCAACCTCCAGTCGTGATGATGAAGAAATAGAACAGTTTTATGAAGCTGTTGAATTAGCAATAATAAAGGTGCAAACTTCATATATTGTAGTCATGGGTGACTTCAGTGCAAAAGTGGGGGGAAATAAGGCTGGGGAACAAGCATATTGCAACTACGGCATCAATTATAGGAATAGTAGAGGAGCGATGTTGGTAGAATTCGCGGGAAGAAATAGACTCGGAATAATGAGTACCTTCTTCAAAAGGCAATTTAAATAACTCTGCATCTGACGAAAATAAAGTTTTCCCTCCTCCTCCTCTTCAAAAGGCGCAGCAACTGGAAGTGGACCTGGAAAAGCCTTAATGTAGAAACAAGAAATGAAATAGATTTCATACTGTCTGCCGATCCCAGCATAGTGCAGGATGTAGAAGTGTTAGGTAGAGTAAAGTGCAGTGACCATAGGTTAGTGAGGTCTAGGATTTCTCTCAATTTGAAGAAAGAAAGAATAAAATTAGTCGAGAAGAAACAGGCCAACCTAGACACAGTAAGGGTAAAAACAGACCAATTCAGGATGGCGCTCGGAAACAAATATGCAGCTTTAGATAAGGAATATAAAGACAACATAGAGGTAAGGAATGAAACAGTAACTAGGCTGCTTTCAGAGGCAGCAATTGAAGTGGGAGTTTAAGGGATTAAGGCAACCAGCAGGTAAGCTCTCACAAGTAACAAAGGACCTCATAAAGAAACCAGAAAGCATGAAAGTATCTAACTTAATAAATCAGATAGAATTTGCCGAACTGCCTAACTGATCAACAAGAAGAAAGCAAGGCATATTCGAAATTACAACATGGGAAAGATTGAGGAAGCAGTAAAAATTGTCCGCAGCATGCAATCACTGAAAACTTGGCATACGACAAGGCAAGATACATGTAGTGACAGGTAAGCATGGTAATGTCATCAAAAATTTTGATGATAGTGTAAAAGTTGCAGAAGAACTTTATACTAACCTCTACAGTTCCCAGAGTAACCACGCTGCCTTCATTCGAAGTAGTGATGAACAGAATGCTGAGGATCCTTCTATTAATAGCGATGAAGCTAGAAGGGCCTTCCTTGAGAGACATGACACGGGGAAAAGCTTCTGGAGACGATGGAATAACCGTCGATTTGATCAAAGATGGAGGAGATATCATGCTTGAAAAACTTACGGTGTACCAGAGCTGGATGAATGTCAACATTATGCTAATCCGTAAGAAGGGAGACGCTAAAGAATTGAAGAAATATAGGCACATTAGCTTTCTTTCAGTACTGT
Organism: Dermacentor silvarum; assembly: GCF_013339745.2. NCBI lineage: Eukaryota > Metazoa > Arthropoda > Arachnida > Ixodida > Ixodidae > Dermacentor > Dermacentor silvarum. The sequence continues at coordinate 68,848,861 of NC_051163.1, forward strand.
ATAAAATAGTCGCTAAGATAACTTCCAATAGAATGAGGGCAACACTTGACTGTAATATACCAAGAGCTGGCTTCAGAAAGAGATATTGTACCATGGATCACGTCCATGTCATCAATCAGGTAATTGAGAAAGCTGCGTAGTACAATCAATCTTTCTATATGGCTTTTATAAATTATAAAAAGCATTTGATTTAGTAGAGATACCAGCAGCCATGCAGGCAATGCGAAGTCAAGGAGTACAGGAGGTACACGTGAATATCTTTGAAAATATATACAAAGACTCCACAGCTACCTTAATTCTCCAAACTAAAACTGGAAAAATACCTATCAAGAAAGGATCAGGCAAGGAGGCACAATCTCTAAAGGCATGCTTAGAACAAGCATTGAAGCTGTTAGACTGGGAAGGCTTAATAATGAGGTTCAACGTGAAATATCTTAACAACCTTCGGTTTGAAGGTGACACTGCAACAAATGATTGAGGACTTCAACCAAGGAAGTGTAATAGCAGGGTTGAAGATTATAATACAGACAACAAAGGTAATGTTCAATAGCCTGGCAAGGAAACAAAGATTCATGATCGCCAGCCTCTAGAGTCTGTAAAGGACAACGTTTATCTAGGTCAATTACTCACAGCGGACCCTGATCATGAGAAGTAAATCTGTTGTATTACAACCGTTTATTATTGCCTCTCTATGGAAAGTAAATTCCGGGGTCCGCTGCGCATTCCGTTGCATTCAAAATTTACACTTGATATTATACGCCCTCTTAAGCAGGTCTTTACCGTTCCGCGCGGTGCCGTAGTCAAGAGGTGGAACACAGTACATGCAGTAGACACTCAGACGCTGCGATCGGTTGACGAACAAACGCGAGACCTACGGAGAACCTTTCCACGCAGGATGCATGAGAGCTGCGGTGAAGCGACACTCGCGAAGATTACGCATTAGTGCATCGTGCCCAGCGCCTCGCCCTCTGAATGCATTGAAGTTAGGAGACTCCACGTGCTCCCGCTTTTGAGACAGCCATGAACGAGATATTATAGTGCTTTCTGTAGACATAGCTGCATGCATATGACTGAAGATAATGCGTTTATTGCAAGGGTTGGCACTACAGCCTATTTTGGGAACGCATAAGAAACATCACTGTTTACGTCAAGGTGGATGCCTCTTTCCGGAGCTAAGGACAGTAGCGACCTTGGGTCAGAACCGCGAGCCGTCGCCAGCGGCGGCGCCATTCCCTCTTCCGAAATTCCGTACGGCACATACGTGCGGCTTGCGTGCGTAGTGCGGCTTTTGCGACATTGCGACATTTGGGGCTTTGGTGGACAGCAAACATCAACGTCAAAAATATACGCGACATTGTTACCGTTTCTCTCATTCATGTGGTGCAGCCAAACTATAAGCAAAATCTGGGTTGTCAGTGATTTGCTTGCTCCCATCAAAGTGGTAATGGCGTGCAGCGGTTTAAGCATCCAGCTCTGTTTCTCGCCTATAAATCGGCGGTAGCGTGTGGCCGAGAGACCGGGGTTGGAGGTTCTAAAAAGTGGTACAGTAGCTACACTTCGATTGTCGGAACAGTTTCAGTTCATGATGAATACCTTGAGGTTATCCAAGATAGTCTCATCTGGCTGGACGTCAGCATGGATGGAAATCAGCAAGTCTTTATAGCCACCGTCGGACTTGTCAATCTCCAGTGCGGCCATGTTCCCGAGTACGCTCACGAGTGCGAACACTGCAGGAAGGTGCTTAGCCATGTTCAGGGTTTCTGTGGAGCGGAAAGCAATTAGGAGATTAGGATAATCATATTTTTTTATAATATGCAAACATAACAAGTAGCTCAAAAAGATTATTTGCAAATTGTACGCGGGGCCTTTTTACGTGAATATTTGTTTCCTCCCACAGAGAATGCGGCTTAGTCCAAACATAAGACGAATTCTGACCAAAATTATGAAAATCACCTAAAATAGCTATGTCTTCTCACAGAAAAGTATTACGACATACAATAGGAGAAGGAGGGGGAGGAAAACTAACCCATAGGTTGCTAGAAAATTTCTGCCATGATCTCATAGCTACAGGTACCATGTTAAAGCTATATATCGCTTATTTACATGGGGTATGAGAATAATCTGTTGGCAGGAAGAAACGCAAAAGAAGTAACTAATTAAAAAATTGAAGAATGCATAAAAAATGTGTGTGATATAGGAACTCGGCGGAACTAATGAGCTTAACTTTAATTTGAACAAAATATCTCAGGAGATCAAAATAATGCAGCATAGCAGAGCTCAATATGTTAAAAAATATTAGACAGTAAATTCAAGTGAAAGCAAGAGTATATGCTACAAAATCAAGAACAAGACTGTCACACTAATCGTTGACCTCATGCAAATAGAAATATTCCGCACTGTGCAAAAATCATCTCCGTGGTCCATTCATAGCACCGAGGACTTCTTTATTTCTGGGGTTTTACGTGCCAAAACCAGTTCTGATTATGAGGCAAGCCGTAGTGGAGGGCTCCGGATAAATTTTGACCACCTGGGGTCCTAGCACCGAGGACAAAAAGGCTAATAAGAATAGAACACTTAAGCCCATTGCAATATATCAAAGTGCAGCTTCGGGTGCAGATCGAATGTGCACACATCTAAAATTCCATGTGCATCGTCATCATCATCAGCCTGTATTTATGTCCACTGCAGAACGAAGGCCTCTCCCTGCGATCTCCAATTACCCCTGTTTTGCTTTAGCCGATTCCAACCTGTGCCTGCAAATTTCCTAACTTCATCACGTCCCCTAGTTTTCTGCTGTCCTCGACTGCGCTTTCCTTCTCTTGGTATCCATTCTGTAACTCTAATGGTCCACCGATTATCCATCCTACGCATTACAAGGCCTGCCCAGCTCTTTTTTCTTTCGTTTTACCATGTGCATATAAGCGTTCAGTCCTGTAGAGGACTGGCTGTGCTTGACGGGCCAGAAGGGCACACTGTTCTAGCAAAATATCGAGCGTTCATTCTGAGAGAACGTCATTGGCTGGGACGTGGCTGGATCGTTAAACAGAAACCGCTTTCAAAACGGTAGCTGGCAGAATCATAAGCCGACCGACTAAGCCTTTCGCGTAAGGTACCTGTGATAAAATGAAGTCATGTACGGTCTATGCCAAACGGCCTGTACGGCCTGTAGAGGTCGCAAGGACAAGTCGTATACGTCGCGTACCGCAGAAATACTTGAGGTTCTCAAAAGTACCGGCAGAACAATATCTCGGTTTCATAGCATTCGCATTTTTCATAGAAATACTATTTTCATGAACCGGTGTAGCCTAGTCGGAGTGGTGCCAGTCGATCATCATCATCATCAGCCTATATTTTATGTCCACTGCAGGACGAAGGCCTCTCCCTGCGATCTCCAATTACCCCTGTCTTGCGCTAGCGTATTCCAACTTGCGCCTGCAAATTTCCTAACTTCATCATCCCATCTGGTTTTCTGCCAACCTCGACTGCGATTCCCTTCTCTTGGTATCCATTCTGTAACCCTAATGGTCCACCGGTTATCCATCCTACGCATTACATGGCCTGCCCAGCTCCATTTCTTCCGCTTAATGTCAACTAGAATATCGGCTATCCCTGTTTGTTCTCTGATCCACACCGCTCTCTTCCTGTCTCTTAACGTTAGTCCTAAGATTTTTCGTTCCATCGCTCTTTGTGTGGTCCTTAACTTGTTCTCGAGCTTCTTTGTTAACCTCCAAGTTTCTGCCCCATATGTTAGCACCGGTAGAATGCAATGATTGTACACTTTTCTTTTCAACGACAGTGGTAAGCTCCCAGTCAGGATTTGGTAATGCCTGCCGTATGCACTCCAACCCAATTTTATTCTTCTGTAAATTTCTTTCTCGTGATCAGGGTCCCCTGTGAGTAATTGACCTAGATAAACGTACTCCTTTACAGACTCTAGAGGCTGACTGGCGATCCTGAATTCTTGTTCCCTTGCCAGGCTATTGAACATTATCTTTGTCTTCTGCATATTCATCTTCAACCCAATTCTTACACTTTCTCGATTAAGGTCCTCAATCATTTGTTGTAATTCGTCTCCATTGTTGCTGAATAGGACAATGTCATCTGCAAACCGAAGGTTGCTGAGATATTCGCCCTTGATTCTCACTCCTAAGCCTTCCCAGTCTAACAGCTTGAATACTTCTTCTAAGCATGCAGTGAATAGCATTGGAGAGATTTTTTCTCCTTGCCTGACCCCTTTCTTGATAGGTATCTTTCTACTTTTCTTGTGGAGAACCAAGGTAGCTGTGGAATCCTTGTAGATGTTTGCTAAGATATTGACGTATGCCTCCTGTACTCCTTGATTACGCAATGCCTCTATGACTGCTGGTATCTCTACTGAATCAAATGCCTTTTCATAATCTATGAAAGCCATGTAGAGAGGTTGATTGTACTCCGCGGATTTCTCGATTACCTGATTTATGACATGGATATGATCCATCGTAGAATATCCCTTCCTGAAGCCAGCCTGTTCTCTTGGTTGGCTGAAGTCAAGTGTTGCGCTGATTCTATTGGAAATTATCTTGGTGAATATGTTATACAATACTGAAAGCAAGCTAATGGGTCTATAATTCTTCAGTTCTTTAACGTCTCCCTTCTTATGGATTAGTATAATGTTGGCGTCCTTCCAGCTCTCTGGTACACATGAAATTGTGAGGCATTGCGTATAAAGGGCCGCAAGCTTTTCAAGCATGATATCTGTTCCATCTTTGATTAAATCTACTGTTATTCCATCTTCTCCAGCAGCTTTTCCCCTGGTCATGTCTTTCAAGGCCCTTCTAACTTCAGCGCTAGTTATAGAAGGAGCCTCTGTATCCGGTTCATCACTATTTTGAATGAAAGTAGCTTGGCTGTTTTGGGCACTGTACAGGTCAGTATAGAATTCTTCCGCTGCTTTTACTATGTCATCGAAATTGCTGATGATATTACCATGCTTATCTTTCAGTGCATACATCTTGCCTTGTCCTATGCCAAGCTTTCTTCTTACTGATTTAATGCTGCGTCCATATTTTACGGCTTCCTCAATCTTTCCCACGTTATAATTTCGAATATCCCTTACTTTTTTCTTGTTGATTAGTTTTGACAGTTCAGCGAATTCTATCTGATCTCTTGAGTTGGACATTTTCATCTTCTGTCGTTTCTTTATTAGGTCCTTTGTTTCTTGGGAGAGCTTACCTACTGGTTGCCTTGGTGCCCTACCTCCCACTTCAATTGCTGCTTCTGAGATCAACCTAGTTACGGTTTCATTCATTACTTCTATGTTGTCTTTATCTTCCTTTTCTAAAGCTGCATATTTGCAAGCACCTGCCTAAATTGATCTGCTTTTACCCTTATTGCCTCTAGGTTGGCCTGTTTCCTCTTGACTAATTTCACTCTCTCTCTCTTCAAATTGAGAGAAATCCGAGACCTCACTAACCTATGGTCACTGCACTTAACCTTACCTAACACTTCTACTGCCAGTCGATGCCACTGCGCAAATGCGCATTCGCCGCCATTTCCTGAAACAAAACCCGTGCCATCCAGAGTCTGGCTTCAGCTAGAAGTGAATAAATATTTAAGCAAGCCAGTCACTGGCTCTGAGTGAGAGCTTAGCTTTAAATACCGAAGGACTGAAAAGTGCAGAGCAAAAAAACGAATCGCACACGTAAGTCACCTGAGAGTCAAGTGCAGTGCCAAGAAGGGAAAAGAAGCCTGGCGTACGCTTGTTCCGTCTTCTTCCTTCCTTCTCTCCTCAGTTCAACTATTGCCACTTACCCACTTCAGGGGATCGGCCGACAGGCGGATCGTAGAGGAGACATCGTAAGAAGAAGCCTTCTTAGATTAGAATTAAATGTTCAGAATTTACTATCTTTGGGGGCCTCCGCCCTTGGGCACAGCGACAGGAAGGTTGTCGATGCCATCCAGAAATTCATTGAAGGATCAGAAAGATTTAGGCGATAATATCAGATGCTTAGGGTTTCGAAATATTATTGCGATAGCAATTATATGGACACTTCAACCAGATTTCTGCCGTCGGCGTCGCCATCGCCGTCGCCGTGAGGTTCCGTATAAAGTCCAAGGGCGATAAAATCGTCGCCGCGCGCCGTATGCGCGAGCGAAAGCGCGCGGGGGACGCGCGCTATCACGGAGAGCGAACGCACGGCGGAAAACAAACGCGACTGTCGCGCGAAAGGCCGTTAGGGTATGGGAGCGAGGGAAGCAGGGCGACGCTGTGCTCCGGCACCAAAGGCGTATCTTGCAACCGGGAGTAAGGGGAACTTGCCACTCAATTCCCACGCGAAAGCAAGAAAGCGGGAAGGCAGCGCGGGAGGGAGGGGGGGCGCAGCTTCTACTCTGCCAACAACTGCGCTCGTACTTTGCCCGCGGCTGTGGCGGTCGCCCGCACGGTCTGTTATCTCCACACGGCTCTGACCTTTGTATGTGCTGTGCATTCGCAGCTCAGTTTCCGCTGAAGCGATATACCGCACGAAACTTCGCCCGCTGCGGTGGCTGCGCTTGCTGCCAGCGTTTTGACAGTCGTTGTCTGCAGTCATTCAGTGTGATCTATTCATGTTTGCTTGTGCGCGCTTACACCACGCTTGTTAATTCAGTTAGTAAGCGAATGTGTCCAAGTTTATGCAGCCGATAAAACTACTATCCTTACTCCATATAGCTCTCTACTAATTTGCTATCGCAATTGATGCTTCGCCTTTCGGGCGAAACTGCGACATTTGTTTTTACAAAATCGATGACTGGCTGTTTATGTTTTTAGTTTTCATTTATTCCTTTATTCTATTAAAGTAATGTGACATATTCTATCTATTCATTCACATATACGTACGTATTCCCAAATTTATGTTTGCAGTATTTTATAAATCTCCTTTCTCGTCGTTATATCGAACTATCCGGTTTTTGGCCAATATCCTCCAGAGTGGGTATGTGCCACGACCACCAAGGCTCTACATCTACATCTATAAATTACGTTCGTAACGTTCTTGTGAAATGAAGACGCGCAGCATTGAAATTAAAACTGCGGACTTCAGAAAAAAAAACGAAAAAGCTCAGGGCCAAATTTAAAAATTTCCCGATATCTAGTGAGCCTTGCCAAGGTGCCTATTTATAAAAAAAACTTTCAAGAAATAAAATTATTTCGATAAAGAGAAGGAATTATGAAGATCAGCAAATCGATATTTTCACGAAGTTAGCGGGACAGTCTGTTTTCATTATTGATTCGGCTTCATTTTTTAACCATCAATGAGCTCACGTTGCGCTCAAGTTTTCGTACAAAAACTATTGCACCCTATGCGAGGTGGTCTTACAAAATTCCTCTGCTCCAGTCCCCAAAATTGAATTTGATGGTATTTTTCCAAACAATGCTTAACATTTGCCCTATCAATATCTGAATACTGTTTGGAAGACCACCTTACACACCCGGATACATAGACCGTAATAGCAACTGATGCTGCCGTCTGTGAAGAGAGGGCCGGTGTGGGCATTGTATCACCATATCTGAATTGGACTTTTTCCATTCGGCTACCTGACTGCATGCCTATCTTTCAGGCGGAATTATTGGTAATTATCTCAGCGTTACACAAATTACTATCAACTCCGTCATCGGCCGTAATTTTAAGCGATTATCTGTCTGCCTGTTCTGGAACCACGTCCAATTCGTCAGATTTATTAGAAACTGTCTATTCGCTCCTCCCAAGACATCTATGCCTCGCTCGTTTAACGTGGGTGCCAGGCCACAAAGGTGTAGCCTTAAATGAATATGCAGATGCTCTCGCAGTAGCATCCCACAATGGCACTATAATCCCCATTTTATTGCCAGCTTACATCACTGCGGCACGATTTAGGAAATATACTACTGCAAATAATTTCGCGAAATCAGATTGTGATTGTGTATCTGTGTATCTCTACTTTCCTGTCACTTTACCTCCCCCTCCCCTCTCACCCCAGCGTAGGGTAGCAAACCGGATCTTCCCATCTGGTTAACCTCCCTGCCTTTCCCCTTTCTGCTGTCTCTCTCTCTCTCTCTCCGTGAAATCATCGTTGTCAAGACCTGATTTCCCGCATCTTAATTTTTCTTGGACAACAAATGGTCCCCTTCTAGAACAGATGAAGTATCAATTACGAGACTACAAGACCCGGTCCCCCCCCCCCCCCCTGAACTCTTACCTCCACGGGTCTGCTAGGTGTGGCTATGTCACCTTTGTGTTCTTGGTGTAATATGAGCGAATCTTTGCAACACTTCTTTTTGACATGCCGCCGCTTCATTATTTTTTGGAAAAGATTTTTAAAAGAACCCCTCCGAAACCTCGGTTTGACCTTGACTTTTGCAGTAATTCTTTCCTTTGGTGGTACCGTACTGGGCAACGTTAATAGAACTAACTTTGGTACTGGGTTACAGCCACAGGAACATTTGTGAAGCCCTCTGTGTCTTTCTGCGCGTGAAAAATAGTATTGTATGGTAAAGCTTTTCTAAATATTTATTATGCTCGCAAAGTTTTCTCTGTAATACTTATGTGTTTGATCATTCATACCTGCATCAATAGGCACATTAAATGATAACAGCTTTTTCACTGCACGATTCATGGCCGATACCCCACAGTGGGTAGCGCCATTTCACTAGGGAACAAGAACAAGTCTGCTCGTTTGTCAAAGAAAGTCGTAAGTAGCAAAGCGAACGTTCGTGCTCTTGACGATTATGATATTTTAAAGAAATGGGAGAGAATCACAGTGGCGGAGAGAGAAAAACTTGTGCTGAAAGAATGTCACAACATCTTTAAATATTCTATAGAGAAAATTAATTAACGGATGCACGAAAGAGAAACGAGAAATATGGCGAATTGTAAAATGGAACTCATTACGTTTTTGAAAGGAATATTCTGCGACACATAAAATGTTGCTTTCCTAAGGATCCAAGGTGTAAAGAAATTATTCTGAAGCATACTTGAAGAATAACAGCTCAAAAGAGACGAGGACGAAACGAAGAGCGCCGTCTCTTGTACCTGTCTTCTTTTCGTCCTTGTCTCTTTTGCGATGTTTTTCTTCAAGTATGTTACACCAACTCGCCCACATCAAGCTCTTGCTGCTTCAGATATTCTCAAGCAAACTGTGAATAGAGAAGAAGGCAGGAGAAGTTATTAACATGGTAATAATTTTGTGTCCTTGAGTCTAATGCTGAAGCTTCGAACAAGGCTGCACAGCCAACTAAAATGAATTACTTTTATGATCACTGCAAGCTACGTCATCAGCATTTGTACATGTCATTTCATTTATGCCGAATCTGAAAAAAACCTTACCTTGGGCCTGCCTTCCAATGTAGCGCGGCGATCCCTAGCAATAAACAAGATCGCCATCATGAAGAAAAGTTTCTTGAATTTTGTCGAACGAAGCTTTAGACGGTCCACGGAGCCTTTGTGACAACCCGGTCTGAAGCGGCTTCCACAGGAGTTTTCTTTTAGGTAGCTGTTTGCAAAGGTGTTTAATGTCCTGCCACTCTTACAGACACGCAAGGGAGGCGCAGAACACACAGCGATATCAGTCTGTGTTTTCGAACATTCCAATAACACAAATCCAATATGCCAACATGACGGCCCTCATCACGATGACGACTGCATACGACCGACTAATGAGAGCTGAAGATGACAAAAGAAATCACCGCCCCTTCCACTCCGTGAATATGGACCGAACAGAGACGCTGTGTTAGCCGGCCTGCCGCGTCAGGCCGGCTAACAGCATTCTCACAGAAAGAGAGAGAGAAAGAGATTGTGGTTGTGAAGAGGAAGAGGCGCTATTTTCTGCAGCCCTTTAAGGAGCCCGACTCAGCGCCTGGGAGAAAGGGGTCACTCCAACCTCTTTCCCCCTGTTGAGCACTTCTTTTCCTCTCCTTTCTCACTAGGTCACGTAGCCCCTTCTTAGCGAACGACAGCACAGGGTCGGCATGAACAGCGCTGATGTGAAATGATTGGCGCTACTTGCGTGGGGTGGGACGCGTCGGCGTCCCCGGGCGACGGCGTTCCTAGCGCGTTCCTCATGCTTTTTCTACGACGTTCCCAGACAAGAGTCCTTACCAAAGCTCCGTATATACAACCAACGCTAACGCGAACTCCTCCCACACCCCACTCCTCCGTTGACCCACTTTTTCGAACACCGCCATTGGTTGGCGCGCCTCACGCTCTCCCCCTCCAACGCGAGTATTGGACGGCGCGACTTACGTCAACCCCCCTCTCTGTTCTCCTTTTCATCTGCACCCTCTCACAGCATTCTCACAGGGTTGAGCTCTTCTTTTCCTCTCCCGCTAGGTCACGTGGTTTTTAGTGAACAGACAACGACGGCACAGGGCCCGCTGAAACATTCGCTGTAAAACTACATTTACATTGATATATTCCCAGTCAGGTGTTCTCTTCCATAGTGAATCATTGCACGCGCCTACTTTTAGAATACCGGCCGACACTACCGGAAATCAAGTCAGCGACAATGTACTCAGGAACAGTGAGCGACAGACATTCGATCACTGCGGTAAGTTTCAGCATATTTAGTATCTGTTACCGAGAGCCAAAAAAATAATTTAGAGCCCTTCCCCTGACGAGGAAATGGGGGTAAGCGAAGCTTGTGGCAAGACGTCGCTGTCGCAGGCGTTCCGCTTTGTTTGCCCTAAACTCAGGGTAGGCGGCATTTCCCTGACGTTTGGCCTCTACATCGCGCTCCCGCAACTCGGGGTTTCGCCTGGGCTTCGAAAGCCCGCACGCTAGAATCAGCACGACGACAACGAGCCCTTTCCTGAGCGAGTTCGCGGCGCCGTTGCTCAAACGCAACCTGGTCCTCGGCGGAACGCACCACGCGCGGCCTTCCCATCCGGACGCCGGAACTGATCTGAGGCGAGGGAAGCATGGCGTACTGTATCAAACACCACACATGGTCGAGCACTGTATTCACGCTGTTCTTCTGGTGTCTTTAATTACCGTGGTCTACCCATGGCAGTCTTAGAATGAACTGAACGAGTTGCTAGACGGGTATCCCTTTTATATATTAAAAATGGTAGCCAAATTACAGTGGTAGCCGCCGCATATTCGCAAAGAGCCGTTTTAATGCGATAGCATTATATGCCCAATTACGCGAAAATCTGTCGTAGTCGGCGGCGTGACCAAATTATGGTACCAAAAATGGCAAATGGCGCTAAAAGTGAAAACACGTCAAAAATGATCGGATTCACGTCAAATTTTTCAAGGAGGTTCTTCTAAAACAAGTAAATTAATGGCTTTGCAAAGACACTTTGGTAAAGTGCAATCTGGGTGGGAATCGAACCCGGGTGCGAGACGAGCACGCTTCCTCGACCCCACGGCGGCTCCACGGTTTTGCTTGGCTAAAGGTGTGCTTAGTGCGTGCGTCATTGCACACGTCATGTCGCAGCCATCTCGCTGACTAAAGGTGTGGCCTACTGCGTGCGTCATTGGGACCATGACGGCGCTGCCAATGAAGAGGAGGTGGCTATTAAATGAGTGTACCAAATAAAAATTGACAGTCAATTAAGTATCCTTACGTGATTTAAATGCGAAAGCATTATCACTTCTCTAATAATTGTATACGTCCATGATACGTGACGCCATACATTGTCACATGTCCTTCACAACTCTACCTTAATCCATCTTGCTTTAATTTGTACCAACATTAATCCACTTTAATCGACCTTAGTCCATCTTGATCTAATTTGTACCAACATTTATCCACTTTAATCGACCTTAAGCCACCTTGCTCTACTTTGTACCAACCTTAATTCACTTTAATGCACCTTGCTCTAATTTGTACCAACCTTAATCTACCTTAATTCACTTTAAACCACCTTAATCCACGTTGCTCTAATTTGTACCAACCTTAATCCACGCTGAAGATTATTTTTGGTAGCACTCGTCTAGGACATCGGTGTTTCTGCCTCATGGGGCATATAATGAAGACGCTTGGCGCATTTTTACTTGGCCTTACCGAGGCGCATTTAGAACGCAGGTGAGAGCTTGCGGGGGCAAGGAACGCGCGTAAAGAAACGTTTCACCAAAAGGAGTCTAATGGCTTTGCATTCCCACAAGAAACCAGTCTTAAGTGGCTCTGCCGAATTTTTTTCTTTCTAACCAGAACCAGAAACGATTTTGATGGGGGGGGGGGGGGGGGGGGGGCGTTGTTCTCCAGCAGGGCTGCTGCCACCCCGCTGCGCAAGGCAATTTGTCAACAGCTGCTCACCATGTGCAGGACTGAGCAGATTTTTCCGTGCCGATGTCCTACGGCGCTGGATACATCAGCCGAACGGGCCGCCGCGTAAAGGCTGATTCATACTACGCCGACACGACAACGATTTTGGTCTGCTGACTGATGACAACAGCAGTTTACAAGACGAAAAATGCTGTGACCAGCGGTTTAAAGGAAGGAAGACGCTGTCGCCAGCAGTCGGCACACCAAAATCAGTGCTGTGTCGGCGTATTGTGAAGCAGTCTTAAGCGACCCGGAGCATCACAAAAGAGCAGAGGACGCCGCAGCCGACAGTCGGCGCCCGATAAACATATAGAGGCGGCTGCGGTCCCGACTTTGCCGCCACTGCAACCATCCCCCCCCCCTCCCTTTCTTCGGCCACCGTCGCAGCGTGTTAGCCGCGGTACCAGCCTTGTACCGCAGTACAAGCCTTATAGCAGCTACCTCGAAAACTGCGCATCGGGTTCGCCGACAACTACAGAAAGAAAATATTTTTACCGAAAATAATTACTGAAAGATATGTGCTTTCCTCAAATGGTCAAGGCCTTCAGCAAGTGCGCCCCCCCCCCCCCCCTGAAAAAAGTTCCTGGCTACGGGCCTGGCTGGAGCTACCTTCCTTTTCTGTCTTGCAGATAGTACTCTGGCCGCATCGTTCTTTTGAGAATAGATGCTGGAGCTACCTTGGTTTTCTGTCTTTCAGATACTACTAATGGCTTTGTGAACCTCTTTATGCTGCGTCTTCACTAGAAGAGAAACTTGGGCGAGTTAGTGGGTACTCATGTTTAGGAAAATAACAGCGCCGGATAGACAAGGACACAGGCAAAGAACACGACACTGGCGCTGACATGACACTGACACGTCATTTTCCTAAAGATGTACTGCGTCTTCACGTTCTTTCTGGTCTTCAGGAGGCGTTTTTAGCTAGCATCACTTAATCACTGACCATGACTGATCGATTGATCGATTGACTGACTTATTTCCTTGCATTCTGCCTAATTAGGACATAATTAGTCTTAAATAATCAAATTCTCAAATATTATAAGATGAAAAGTGTCAATGATAAAATTGTAGAGCAACATGAAAACTCCCCATGCTTATTAATCAGGGCCCGATTTTTATTAATCATATCAGAAGTAGCCAACAAACACAGACACCAAGGAAAACGTAGCGGAAATATTTGTACTGACTAATTCAATTAAATAAACCATAAATTAATGGAAATGAAAGTATATGAAAAAAGTCACAGGCCTGCGCGGCACACGCAACACAGTCACAGCGTAAGCTGGTGGAGCGGCTCTAGAGTAGCTCCAATTTCGGCACCACGTACAACAGGGTCTTCGCGGCAGTCTGTTCGCCTCGTTTTGACGAGAACGATCTGAACTGTCCGCCCGGTGTCGACGGCGAGCTGAGGCTTTGTAATGCTCGCTGCACAGCAGTCTGCTGAGTCCCAACAAGCCTTACAACTGCAACTTACATGTCAGGCGTGCCGCGTTTGCAGGCACCTTAACTAGATGGGGCCACCACTCTGACGGAGGCAAAGCAGCTCGGGAGCCTTCATCAAGTGCGTTGATTCCGCGCCTCGTCTGAATCGCATATCGTCGTCTGCGCCTGCGGACGCTGCGTTTACAGGCGTCTTACCTAGATGGCGCCACCATACTGGCGGAGACTCGAGTCGTCTCCCCCTGCGTGCTTGCATTAAGGCTATTTTCCGCAGCCCGATAGCAAGCGCTTGCGTGGCTCAGTGGTAGAGTATCCGGCTCCTACGCAGCGAGCGCTGGTTCGACCCCGGCGGGAATCGAGTACTTTTTTCGCGTGTCCGGTGATAGCGGTTACGCGGCGTGAGCCGCCGGCGGCGGCATCATCGCGACCCGAAATGGCTATTGGAATGCAATAACAGCTTACGCTGTAAAACAACTTGCCGCAGGTGGGGAACGATCCAAAGTCTTCGCATTACGCGTGCGATGCTTTCATCCACTTTCACTTCCATTAATTCATCGTTTCTTTAATTGAATTGGTAAGTAGAAGTTTTTCGCGCTATGGAGTTTGTGTTTGTTCGCCACTTATAACATTTATTTATTTATAATACCCTCAGGGTCAGAGGCATTATAGAAGGGAGTGGTACAAAAGCAAATGTGGTACATCGGAAGTAAACAAAACGCATTGATTAATATGAACAAATGCAAGAATACAAAATGTTTCTTTCAATACAGTGTTTGCTGCTCTGTCACAAAAAAAAAGAAATTACTGGTTATATAATGTTAGCTAAAGTTTAACAAAAAGGCTGTTGGCAGTAATATTTACAATATCAGCGGGAAGGTGGTTCCAGTCTATACATGTTCGAGGGAAAAACGGCTGGAAAAATGCTTTGTGTTACATAGATAGGTCCCGACTTTATGACAATGACCAACACGGTGTGATAAATAATGGGGTCTTGTAAAGAATTGCGTGTGCAGTGTACGATGATGATAAAACCTTTGAAAGAATGCTCTACGTGTCATTCTACGTCGAACAGACAACAAGGGAAGACTAAGATTAGATTTCATGGAAGAAATGCTCGCCGTTCTATTATAATTACAAAAGATAAATCGAACTGAGATATTTTGGACAAGTTCTAAGCGCGTTTTCATGTTATCCTGGCAGGGATCCCATACAGAATTAGCGTATTCTATAGAGTAGATGTGTTAGGTTGGTGAGCTAAAGAAGTTACGGTGCAAGTAGCCTAACATGCGGTTAGCGTTGTTAATAACGTATTTGGTGTGAACTGGCCATGACAGGTTTATAGTTATATGGACACCTAAGTACTTGTGAGAGTTGACTGTTTTTGAAGGAACGTTGTTTAATTGGTAAGTAGCTTGTTGGCGAAAAACGCGGGAAACACGTAGCATTTTACATTTGTTAGTATTTAGTTCCATTAACCACGAGTCACTCCAGTTGAATATTGCATTAAGATCAAGTTGCAACTGGTTAACGTCGGTTTCATTGTTATTTCGCGAAAAATAACAGAATCGTCTGCGAAAAGTGTACTATCTCGATGGAAAGAAACGGGAACAGCGGAGCGCGTGGTCGAAGCATAACTGAAGGTATAGTGCATGCCGTCCAGTCATCACCATTGACATCCGGTTTGACCGCGCGGCGCGATGATGCTCCCCCTATATTGCGATACTTTTGTTTCTGTTAGTACAATTTGCGCTGTCATCATTACTGCGCCGTCACCTTTTCTCGTTTTCAAATAAAAGAGACGTAGAATAGAAACAAAAACATCGCAGTATAGGGGGTACATCATCGCACAGCGCAATCAAACCGGAAATGCGCGCCTGTCGAAGGTGATGACTGGACGGCGCGCACTATACCTTCAGTTATGCTTCGGCCACGCTGTTCGCGTTTCTTTCCATCGCGATAGTACGTTAGAGGAAAGTGTAGCAGGAAGGTCGTCAATATAAATGAGAAAAAGGAGAGGGCCCAGAACTGAACCTTGGGGTACCCCAGAATGTATCACCGAAAGAAGAATTAAAACCATTAGTCGTAACAAACTGCGTGCGATTTGTTAGAAAGAACTTAATCCACTTGAGAAGGTTAGGATGTAGATTAAGTTTATTTAATATGTACAAGAGAAGTCTGTGGCAAACCTTGTCAAACGCTTTAGAGAAATCTAGGAAATACAATCGGCAAAAGAAGAACGATCGAAAATTTGATGTGGTTCGTCCCTGAATGAAACCAATTGTGTTTCAGTACATGAAAATGTTTTGCGAAAGCCGTGCTGAGCTGGGGTGAAGAATGAATTATACTCGAGGAAATTAGCAAGGTTAAAAAAAATGATATGTTCAAGTAGTTTACAACACGTACTATACTCCGTTTCATACATCAGGTGCAACTTTGTGGAAGCTACGCAAGAAGTAGGGTCACCAAAATTTATCACTCAGCGCATTCCGTCTATGCTTCGCTGCGCGCCAGCGGCGTTTGCTTGCGCGAGCTCGCACGTGAGGCTGCCGCCACGGGCTGCAAATAAAGAACAACGAAGAGCAAATTGATCTAAAACAACCTGTTCGCAGCCGTATGAATACATTGTTTCTTTGTTTCTGAGGGTAAATTCATTTTTAAGGCGGAAACATTTAATGGCTCATTGTCAAGGTCATCTGCCGTCACAGCTTTCCGGCCGCCTGATTGGTCTCCTCTGTGTCGTAACGTCACATTCGCTAGGCGCAGGTGTGCGCCTCCTGATTGGCTCGCGTTCGTGACGTCACTGTCGTCAAGTGCAGGTGTCGGGGTGGTTCGGCGCCGCGCGGGTCTGTCGGTTTGTTCGTCGTTGCTACAGTTGCTATAGCAATGGCGCCCAGGGGGTATTCTGTAAGAGTCCACCTAGTGGACTGTCCCCTTCGTCTGTTGCGATTGGCTCCAGCAGCACGAGCAATAAGGAGACTGGCTGGCTCCTCGCTCGGGCTGTTGGAGCCAATCGCAACAGCCGAAGTGGACAGTCCACTAGGTGGACTCTTACAGAATACCCCCTGCTT